>NW_007256244.1:124467-125080 GCF_000164805.1 Carlito syrichta | reverse complement strand
TCACCTCAGCCTCCCAAAGGCGCGGGATTACAGGCTGAGCCACCGAGCCTGGCTAGCACTCTTCTCTTGATATAGTGGAACAGTTTTCAAACTGTGGCCTGCAACCTCTAAGAGCTCCTGAGACTTTTTAAGGAAATATATAAGACCAAAACTATTTTCATATTAATATTTGCATTTTTCATTGTGTTATGTTTCACTGATAATGCAAAAGCATGGTGGATAAAATATAAATCAAGCCAGGTTCAGTGGCTCAGCCAGTAATCCCCCGCCTTTGGGAGGCTGAAGTGAGTGGATTGCCTGAGGCCGCGGGTTCGAGATCCACCTGGTCAACTTGGAAAGATCTCATCTCTACAGTAAATCAAAAAATTAGCCGGGCGTGGTAGCACCCACCTGTAGTTCTAGCTACTTGGAAGGCTGAGGCGGAAGGATCGCCAGAGCCCAGCAGGTCGAGGTTGCGGTGAGACTCCAACTGACTAAGACTCCAACTCAAAAACAAAAACAAAAACACATAAATCAAAGCAGTAGTATCAAACTATAGTACTTAATCATTATAATCATTATTTTTCACCAGCACACACATGGACTTAGAGAAAAAGTCAGTGACACTTAAAAA
>NW_007256244.1:122035-124447 GCF_000164805.1 Carlito syrichta | reverse complement strand
GGCCACTGCACTCCAGTCTGGGCGACAGAGTGAGACTCCAACTCAAAAAATAAAAATAAATAAATAAATAAATATTCAGCTTTTTGAAAGTCTAAAACTAATACTATGGAAACAGCAGTCTCTGGAGGAAAAAACCAAAAAACTTCATCTTAAGAAAAAAAATGGGCCAGGCTCGGTGGCTCAGCCTGTAATCCCAGCACTTTGGGAGGAGGAGGTGAGAGGATTGCCTGAGCCCAAAGGTTCAAGACCAACCCGGGCAACTTGATGAGACCTCATCTCTACAATAAATTTTTAAAAAATTAGCCAGGTGCGATAGCGCCCGCCTGTAGTTCTGGTTACTTGGAAGGCTGAGACAGAAGGATCCCCTGAGCCCAGCAGGTCGAGGCTGCGGTGGCCGGGAGCAAGATACTGCACTCCAGGCTGGGCGACAGAGTAAGACTCCAATTCAAAAAAAAAGAAAAGAGAAAAAAAAATGACAGCTTTAACCAAGTTCTTTTTTTCTTTTTTAAGTAGGAATCTCACTCTGTTGCTCAGGCTGGAGTGTTCACAGCCACTGTGGCCTTGACCTTGCTGAGCTCAGGCAATCCTTCCATCTCAGCCTTCCAAGTAGTTAGAACTACAGGCGAGTGCACTCAGCTAATTTTTTGATCTATTGTAGAGATGAGATCTCGCCAAGTTGCCCAGGCTGGTCTTGAACCTTTGGGCTCAGGCAATCCTCTCACCTCTACCTCCCAAAGTGCTGTGATTACAGGCCTGAGCCACCGCACCCAGCAACCAAGTTCTTTTTAAATAACAACGATTAAACAGAATTTTCCCCTGCATCAGTGAGCTGCTACATTGAAATCCAGACTTCACTGACTATTTGGCATGCTGCACTGAATTACAGAACAATTTTGCTCATGCGTGGACAAATGCTATTTTTTCCACACTGGAATGATTTCTCTGTAGTGTGCTCATTAGTAACACTAACCCCTTCCTATGCCCCAAAAGTCGACCTGCTTTGTGAGCTAAATCCCAATCCCAAATCAGACACTGTTGACAAAACTAATCTCTGAATGAAAACAGTACAATAGCCAATCCAACATAGAATTTAGATTCTATGTTACTAACGTTGAGAAAGAAACTGCAGTTTCCAGCAGGTGGTTTTAGTTTAGCTTCTTGGCTCAACAAAACTGAAGTGTGATTTTATCTTTGGAGACACATATGATATTTTCTTAAAATTATACTGCTGAATTTTTTTATTTGAAAATACATTTTTTGGCCGGGCTCAGTGGCTCAGCCTGTAATCCCAGCACTTTGGAAGGGCGAGGCTAGAGAACTGCCTGAGCCCGCAGGTTCCAGACCCACCCCAGCAACTTGGCGAGACCTCTTTTCTACAATAAGTCAAAAATTAGCCAGGTATGGTACAGCACGCACCTATAGTTCCAGCTACTTGGAAAACTGAGGCG
The DNA here is from genome assembly GCF_000164805.1 of Carlito syrichta. NCBI lineage: Eukaryota > Metazoa > Chordata > Mammalia > Primates > Tarsiidae > Carlito > Carlito syrichta. Next base: position 122,999 of record NW_007256244.1, on the reverse strand, counting down.
GAAGGATTGCAGGAGCCCCGCAGGTTGAGGAGGTAGCCAGGAGCATGCCACTGTCCTCCAGCCTGGGTGATAGAGACTCCAACTCAAAAAAAAAAAACAAAAAAAAGAAAACACATTTTTCGAAGACTCTGTTTCACAACCAAAATGAACAATGACTTCAACAATTAGGAGAGAAATGGTTAATCAATTAAAAGTTAAAACATTTAGGTTGATATATTAACGTGATTTTCCTTTCCTCTGTACCTCTCTCCAAGGTAGAGACAGTTCCTTCAGATTTCAATTCATTTTGGCACTGCCCACTCAAATTATATAATTTGGGTAAACCGTTTCTTTAAAGTTAATTGCTTTGAAGACTCTAAAAATGCTTATAATAATTTCCTTCTGATTAGGAATGAATTAATTATATGTTCAAGAAGCTACTCCAGTTGGAATACAGAATGATTGCATATGATAAGTTTTAGACCTATTCCATCCAAATAAATAGAATCTTGTTTCTTAGCATTGCTCACAAATACATGAATGCATTTCACATGAATGTGAATGCGCTTCACACCATTGAAATTAAGGCTTTTTTTAAAAAGTCTATCCTTTTCACAGAATACTAATCATTGGTGAATAAAAGCTACTAAAGTAAAATCTCCTGGCTATGCCATAAATTAGCAATGTAATTTTGGACAATCTTCTTAAACTATTTGGTCTACTTACCTAGAAATGTTTGATTATATCGCCACAATCTCTGCCATCTCTTATTTTACAGAGCTTTACAGTCATTCAAGTGAGACCATATTCTAGGCAGATTTCACTAGAAATTTCATTAATAATTTGCTGGATACCATGAGTCATTCCTAATTGGCAAGTTAATTTCAATTATGAATATCAAAAATTATTTCTGTGCATTCTTAAAAAGAACAGCCAGTACAAAAAATAACATATATATATATATATATATATATATATATATATA
>NW_007256244.1:117193-121794 GCF_000164805.1 Carlito syrichta | reverse complement strand
ACCAAGTTGCCCAGGCTGGTCTTGACCCCGCAGGCTCAGGCAATCCACTCACTTTGGCCTGCCAAAGTGCAGGGATTACAGGCTGAACCACTGAGCCCAGCCACATCATTTATACTTTTAAAGTCAACAACAAAACTGAAGAAAACTAAGATTAGTCATCTGGTGGTTGGTGGGGGGGGCAGGTAGCAAAAAAGAGGAGAGAATACCTCTCTCATTCTATGAAGTCATGTCCAATAAGCACATGAAAAAGTCAGTATTCTCCTGATACCCAAACCAGAAAAAGACAACACAAGGGAAGAAAACTACAAATCAATCCCTTATAAACACAAACACAAAAATCCTCAACAAAATATCAGCAAACCAACTCCAGCAACATATAAAAAGGATTATATACCATGACCAAGTGAAATTTTTTTCAGGAATGCAAGGTTGGTTCAGCAAACAAAAATCAATCAAGATAACACACCATATTAACAGAATAAAGGACAAAAACCACATGATCATCTCAACAGATGCAGAAAAGGCATATGACAAAATTAAACACCCATTCACAATAAAGATATTCAAAAACTAGAATAGAAGGGATTTTCCTCAACCTGATAAAGCACATTTATGAAAAGCCCACAGCTAATATTATATGTAATAGTGAAAAACCAAATGCTTTCCACTGAGATTAAAAAAAACAACACAAGGATGCCTGCTCTGCCACTTTTATTAAGCATTGTATTTGAGGTTCTAGCCAGGGTAATTAAGGAAGTAAAGTAAAGAAAAGGTATTCAAGCCGGGCTCAGTAGCTCAGCCTGTAATCCCGCTCTTTGGGAGGCTGAGGTGAGTGGACTGCCTGAGCCCGCGGGTTCGAGACCCACCTGGGCAACTTGGTGAGACCTCATCTCTGCAATAAATCAAAAAATTAGCCGGACGGGGCTCGGTGGTTCAGCCTGTAATCCCGCGCCTTTGGGAGGCTGAGGTGAGTGGATTGCCTGAGCCCGTGGGATTGAGACCCGCCTGGGCAACTTGGCAAGACCTCATCTCTACAATAAATCAAAAATTAGCTGGGCATGGTAGCACACGCCTGTAGTTCCAGCTATTCGGAAGACTGAGGCGGAAGGATCGCCAGAGCCCAGCAGGTCGAGGCTGCGGTGGCTGGGAGCGGCCACTGCACTCCAGTCTGGGCAACAGAGTGAGACTCCAACTCAAAAAAAAAAAAGGTATCTACATATAAAAGGAAAAAGTAAGACTAACTCTATTTGCATATAGAAAATTAAAAAGAATGCCCAAAAAGCTATTACAGCTAATGAACAAGTTCAATAAGGTTGCAGGATATAAGATCAATATACAAAAATTAATAGCATTTCTACACACTAGCAATGAACAACCCAAAAAAGGAAATTAATAAAACAATTCCACTTTTTTAAACAGCACCACAAAGAATACAATATTGAATAGACATTTCAGTGGAGATAATATACAAATGTCCAATAAGCACATGAAAAGACACTCAGCCAGAAACAGTGACTCATGCCTGTAATCCCAGCACTTTGGAGGCCAAGGTGGCAGGATTGCTTGAGCCCAGAAGTTTGAGAACATCCTGAGCAACATAGTGAGACCTTGTCTCTCCAAAAAAAATTATAAAATTAGCTGGGCGAGGTGGTGCACATATGTAGTCCCAGCTACTCAAAAGGCTGAGATGGGAGGATCACTTAAGTCCAGGAGGCTAAGGCTGCAGTGAGCCAGGATCACACTACTGCACTCCAGCCTGGGTGGCAGAGTGAGACCTTATCTCATAAAGAAAGAAAGGGAGGATGGGAGGGAGAAGAAAAGATATTCAACATTATTAGTCATTAGGAAAATGTAAATCAAAACCACAGTGAGATAACACTTCACATCCACTAGTATAGCTATAACTAAAGATACGTAATAACAAGTGTTGGTGACAATATGAGAAAAAGTGAAGCCCTCAACATTGCTTGCTGTCAGAGAAGTAAAATATGACACTACAATTCCAACTCCTAGGTATATATCCAAGAAAACGGAAAATATTTAAGTTCACATAAAAACCTGTACATGAATGTTCATAGTAGCATTATTAAAAATAGCTGAAAAGTGGAAATAGCCCAAATACCCATTAACCGATGAATGGGCAAACAAATGTGGTATATCCATAAAGTGGGATATTTTCAGCCATAAAAGGAATAAAGGACTGACACATGCTACAATTGGCTAAACCCTGAAAACATTATGCTGAGTGAAAGAAGTCAAACACAAAAAATCATGTATGTCATTCCATTTATACATAATGTCCAGAACAGGCAAACCCGTAGAAAGAAAGTAGACTAATGTTTGCCACAGGCTAGGGGGAAGGAGAATGAGGAGTGACTCTTATGGCTACAAGATTTCTTTTGGGGTGATGAGACTATTCTAGAATTATATAGCAATGATAATAGCACAACTATGTAAATATACTAAGAACCACTGGCTATACACTCTAAAAATCCTACCTAATTTAAAACAACTTTATCAGAACTTCTTAAATTATAATAAAATATTTAAGTATATATGCAAAGGCCAATCACAGAGAGAATGATTTATTTAAATTCAGGACTTACTTTCAATCTAGTACAATTTTATATATAACAGTAAAACCACCTCGCTTCTGATCTTCTCTGGCTATTCCTTTTTAGGCTCCTTGAAATGCAAGGCTAGTTTTTCCTCAAGGCGTTTCTTCCTCTGCCACTGCTTTTCACCCCTCCAAAATTCTCTTTGTTTTTCCCCAGAAGTTTCACCTCCTAACATATTTTGTATCTTTATGAACTTTTTTTTTTTGAGTTGGAGTCTCACTCTGTCGCCCAGACTGGAGTGCAGTGGCCGCTCCCGGCCACTGCAGCCTCGACCTGCTGGGCTCCAGCGATCCTTCCGCCTCAGCCTTCCAAGTAGCCAGAATTACAGGCGCGCACTACCACGCCCGGCTGATTTTTTGATGTATTGTACAGATGAGGTCTCACTGCCCAGGTGGGTCTCGAACCCATGGGCTCAGTCAATCCACTCACCTCAGCCTCCCAAAGGCGCGGGATTACAGGCTGAGCCACCAAGCCCGGCTCTTTATGAACTTTATAAAGGAGAAATCTTTCCATAGCATATCATTCAGCATTACATTTTTAAGATTCACTTCTACGGCCGAGCTCGGTGGTTTAGCCTGTAATCTCACACCTTTGGGAGGCTGAGGTGAGTAGATTGCCTGAGCCTGCGGGTTCAAGACCCGCCTGGGCAACTTGGCGAGACCTCATCTTTACAATAAATCAAAAATTAGAGGGCGTGGTAGTGCGCGCCTGTAATTCCAGCTACTTGGAAGGTTGAGGCGGAAGGATCGCCGGAGCCCAGCAGGTCGAGGCTGCGGTGGTCAGGGGCGGCCACTGCACTCCAGTCTGGGTGACAGAGTGAGACTCCAACTCAAAAAAAAAAAAACTAAAATAAATAAATAAAAATAAAAAACTAGTTGTAAATGGTAGCACACTACTTGGAAGGCTGAGGCGGAAGGATCGTTGGAGTCCTGCAGGTTGACTACTTGGGGAGGCCGTTGAGTGTGCCACTGCACTCCAGCCTAGGCAACAGAGTGAGACTCCAACTCAAAAAAAAAAAACAGATTCATTTCTATTGATTCATGTAGCTATGATCCTTTTATTTTCCCATTGCTCTCTGTCATTGTATGAATACTCTACAATTTCTTCACTTTATTATTAATGGACATTTGAGCTGTTTCTGGTTTTTTGCTTTTACAAACAATGTTGCTATGAACTAAACTGTACTTGTCCCATGTACAAACTCGTGCCCAACTTCTAGAGTTTCCCTAGGGTATATACTTACAAACTGCTAAGTTGTTCTTTCTAATAAGGTTCCAACTGATACTCCACTGCCCACAGAACTGTATGAGAGATCTCATTATTCTACATTCCCACCAAAATCACGAGTATAAAATAATGTTTCTTTTGCCAGGTACGATGCTCATATCTGTAATCCCAATACTTTGGGAGGCCAAGGTAAGAGGATCACTTGAGTCCAGGATCTTGAAATCAGCCTGGGCAATACAGTGAGAACTCATCTCTACAAAACACATTAAAAAAAAAAATTAGCCAGGCGTGGTGGTGCACACATGTAGTCTCATTAGGTTGAGGGAGTGGATCTCTTTAGCCCAACAGTTCAAAGCTGCAATAAGTTGTGATCGTGCTACCACACTTCAGTTTGGACAAAAGAGTGAGATACTGACTCAAAAAATAAATAAATAAATAGACAAATAATTATTTATTTGAGGTTTTAATTTGCATTTCCATGGCTACTAGGAGGCTGAACGCCTTTTTATGTCAAGTCATTTGTGTTTCCTCTTTGAATTTCCAATTCACTGTCTTTTTTTTTTTTTTTTTTTTTGAGTTGGAGTGTCACTCCATGCCCAGGCTGGAGTACAGTAGCAAGTTTACAGCCACACCAGCATCGACCTGCTGGGCTCCAGCGATCCTTCCGCCTCAGTCTTCAAGTAGCTAGAACTACAGGCGCACACTACCATGCCTGGCTAGTTTTTATTATTATTATTATTATTTTTTTTTTTTTTT
>NW_007256244.1:111697-117173 GCF_000164805.1 Carlito syrichta | reverse complement strand
TGGGCTCTGGCGATCCTTCCGCCTCAGCCTTCCGAGTAGCTGGAACTACAGGCGCATGCTACCACACCCGACTCATTTTGATTTATTGTAGAGATGAGGTCTCGCCAAGTTGCCCAGGCAGGTCTCGAACTTCGGGCTCAGGCAATCCACTCACCTCAGCCTCCCAAATGCGTGGGATTACAGGCTGAGTCACTGAGCCCGGTTTAATTTTTATTTTTTTAATTGTAGAGACCAGGTCTTGCCAAGTTGTCCAGGCTGGTCTTGAAACTGCGGGCTCAGGCAATCCACTCGCCTTGGTCTCCCAAAGTGCTGGGATTACAGGTTGAGCCAAGACTGGCCTGCTGTCTTTTTATTATTATCACTGGTTTATAAAATATTCTTCATATATCCTGCTTATTAATCCTTTTTAGTTATTTGTTTTGCAAATATTTTCTCCCAGATGGGAGGTTATCTTTCCATTTCATATTATCTTTCTTTTTTATTTTTATTTTTTGAGTTGGAGTCTCACTCTGTTACCCAGACTGGAGTGCAGTGGCCGCTCCCGACCACCGCAGCCTCGACCTACTGGGCTCTGGCGATCCTTCCGCCTCAGCCTTTCAAGTAGCCGAAACTACAGGCGTGTGCTACCACACCCGGCTAATTTTTTTGATTTACTGTAGAGATGAGGTCTGGCCAAGTTGCCCAGGCGGGTCTTGAACCCGTGGGCTCAGGCAATCCACTCACCTCAGCCTCCCAAAGTGCGGGATTACAGGCTGAGCCACCAAGCCCAGCTCATATTGTCTTTCAATAACTGTATATTTTTTATTTTTATCTAGACATATTTATCAATCTTTTTGTTTTACACTTCAAATTTCAAGTCTTGTTGAAGAAATCTTTCTTACCTTCTCTACTCTAATATCGTAAAGATAGTCTTCCATTTTTTTCTAAAAGTTCTGATTTTCACATTAATATCTTTACTCATTAGGAGCTTATTTGTATATATAATGAACAGAAATCTCATTTTATAGGAATTGGCAGTAATGGGAAACTGCCGTCGGATTGGCAGTTGAGGAAACTGCCAGGGGAGTGGGGGGCACACCTCATCAACAAGGGTGCCTGCATAATGAACATTTGTATACCTAACCCTAAATTGTACCCCATATCTTTAAAATTAAAATTTTTTTAAAATCCCACGTTATTTTCCATATATATAACCAATTGTTCCATTGCCATTTATTGCTTAGTCAATCCATCATTTTCTTACTCATCTGCAAAGCACTCACAGTCATATATTAAATTTCTTTATATGAAGAAGTTCTGTTTCTGGGCTCTTTATTCTCTTTCATTGGTTGGTCTATCCTATGCCAATATCACATGCCTTAAATAGTATGACTTTATAAGTTATGCTATCAGAAAAATAAGTTCTCCATCCTAATTTTCCTTGGCAGCTTGTTCCTTTATATAAATTTTAGAGCTTGTCAAGTTGTATGAAATACCCTGTTATTATATTCAATAGAGCTGTATTGTGAACTTATAAATTAATTTGAAAAAGAATCGACATGCTTATGTTACTGAGTCTTCCTATCCATTAATATGATATCCCAATTTACTGAGATCTGCTTTCATGCCTTTTAATAAAATTTTTATAATTTTCTCCATAAAAGATCATGTGCATCTTTTGTTGATTTCGTTCCTAGGTACTTTTTCAACTGTTTGTTGTAGCTGCTGCTGCTATAATGAACAGTATCTTTTAAAATTATATTTTGAGCCGGGCTTGGTGGCTCAGCCTGTAATCCCGTGCCTTTGGGAGACTGAGGTGAGTGGATTGCCTGAGCCCACGGGTTCGAGACCCGCCTGGGCAACTTGGCGAGACCTCATCTCTACAATAAATCAAAAATCAGCCGGGCGTGGTAGCGTGCGCCTATAGTTCCACTTCTTGGAAGGCTGAGGTCGAAGGATCGCCGGGGCCCAGCAGGTCGAGGCTGCGGTGGCTGGGAGCGGCCACTGCACTCCAATTTGGGCGACAGAGTGAGACTCCAACTCAAAAAAAATAAAAAATAAAATAAAATTATATTTTGTAAAAGGAACCCTAGTATTCACCAACAGATGGCCGAATAAACAAAATGTGATCTGTACAGTGCAATCTTATTATCCAGTCATAAAAGGGAACAAAGCTCTGATACAAGCTACAATATAAAAGAACCTGAAAACATTATGCTAAGTGAAATAAGCCAGTCACAAAAGGACATATAACATAGGATGACAAGTACTAAATATCTAGCATAGGCAAATTCAGAGATAGAAAACAGAACAGAATTCAATAGGGGCTGGGAAGGAGGGAAGAATGAAGGAGTTATTGTTTAGTGGTTACAAAGTTTCTATCTGGAGGATGAATATATTTTGAAAATACAACACTGATGGTTACACAACATTGTGAATATAATTAATGCCACTGAATTGTACACTTAAAATAGTTAAAATGGTAAATTTTGTTATACATATTTCATAATTTTTAAAAATTGATGATGTAAAACAAAAACACTTAATTGTACACAAAATTGGTGATGTGAATGGCAAAGGATAAACAAAATGTGGTATATACATATAATGGAGCCTATTCAGTGTTAAAAAGAAAGAACATCCAGCCGGGCTCGGTGATTCAGCCTGTAATCTCAGCACTTTGGGGAGGCCAAGGCGCGTGGACTGCCTGAGCCCACAGGTTCAAGACCCACCTGGGCAACAGTGTGCACTACCACGCCCGGCTAACTATTTAGAGACAAGGTTTTGCCAAGTTGCTCAGGCTAGTCTTCAACCCCTGGGCTCAGGCAATCTTCTCACCTTGGCCTCCCAAAGTACTGGGATTACAGGCATGAGTCACTGCATCCGGCAAAACACAAAAAACCTCGTCTCACAAAAATAGCCGGGCGTGGTAGTGCACACCTGTAGTTCTAGCTACTAGGAAGACTGAGGCAGAAGGATCGCCGGAGCCCAGCAGGGTGAAGCTGCAGTGGCTGTGAGCGTGCCACTGCACTCCAGTTTGGGGGACAGAGTGAGACTCCAACTCAAAAAAAAAAGAAAATCCTATCGTATGCTACAACATAAATGAAGACATTATAGGAAGGGAAATAAGCCAATTACAAAAAGACATTGTATGATTCCACTTACATGAGGTATCTAAAGTAGTCAAATTCATAGAACAGCAAGTAAATGGTAGTTACCAGGGTTGGAAGGGAGGGGTAGAGGAAAAGACAAATCATTGTTTAAAAGGTACAGAGCTTCAAAATTCACAAGGTGAGTTCTGGAGATCTGTTTCACAACAATGCAAATATACTTAACACTATTGAAGTATATACTTTAAAATGATTACAATGGTATATTTCATATTATGTAGATTCTTTTTTTTTTTTTTTGAGTTGGAGTCTCACTCTGTCACAAAGGCTGGAGTATAGAGTGGTACACTCAAGGCCACCCCAGCATTGATCTGCTGGGCTCTGGCAACATTTCCACCTCAGTCTTCAAAATAGCTGGAACTACAGGCGTGTGCTACCATGTCAGCTAATTGTTTGATTTATTGTAGAGATGAGGTCTCGTCAAGTTGCCTGGGCTGGTCTCAAACCCACGGGCTCAGGCAATCCTCTCACCTCGGCCTCCCAAAGTGCTGGGATTACAGACTGAGCCAACATGCCCACCCAATGTGGAATTTTTTTTAAATCACAATTAAAAAAGAAAACCCATATGGGTCTGGAATCACTTTAGTAGATTTTTTAAATTACTAATTCAATTTCTTTTATATTTAAAAGACTATAAAGATTTTTCAATTTCTTCTCAAGTTAGTTTTGGTAAATTTTTCTTAACTATTTTTAAAAAGTGCTTTCCAGCCAGGTGGTGGCTTACACCTGTAATCCCAGCACGCTGGGAGGCCGAGGCAGGAGGATTGCTTGAGCCCAGAAGTTTGAAACCAGCCTGGAAAAAATATCAAGATCTCATCTCTACAAAAAATCAAAACATTAGCTGGCATCATGGTGCATGCCTGGCAGTTCCAGTTACTCGGGAGGCAGAGGCAGAAAGATCACCTGAGACCAGAAGATCAAAGCTGAGGTGAACTCTGATCGTGACACTGAACTCTAGCCTGGGTGACAGAGTGAGACCCTGGACTCAAAAATAAAAGTACCTTCTCTATTGATGCTATCTTTTCATAGCTCATTAAATTGTGTTTTGCCGGACGCAGTGACTCATGCCTGTAATCCCAGTACTTTGGGAGGCCAAGGTGAAGAGATTGCCTGAGCCCAGGGGTTCAAGACTAGCCTGAGCAACTTGGCAAAACCTTGTCTCTACAATAAATTATAAAATTAGCCAGGCGTGGTAGTACACACCTGTAGTTCCAGCTACTTGGCAGGCTGAGGCAGAAGGATCACCTGAGGCCCACAGGTCATGACTGAGGTAGCCATAAGCATACTACTGCCCTCCAGCCTGGGCAACAGGTAAGAAGGAGAAACAGGTGAGAAGAGGAAGGGGCAGGGAAGAGAAAGGGAAGGCCAAAGTTGAAGAAAAAGCTAAAAGGAAATTTAAACAACTATCCTTTAAAAAGTTCTTTTTTTGCCTATTTCAACTCAGCACAAAAGAGCTGAATCCAGCCAGGCTCAGTGGCTCAGCCTATAATCCCAGCGCTCTGGGAGGCTGAGGTGAGTGGATTGCCTGAGCCCACGGGTTCGAGACCCTCCTACCCTCCTGGGCAACTTGGCAAGACCTCATCTTTACAATAAAATCAAAAAAATTAGCTGGGCGTGGTAGCACATGCCTGTAGTTTCAGCTACTTGGAAGGCTGAGGTGGAAGGATCGCTGGAGCCTAGCAGGTCAAGGCTGCGGTGGCCGGGAGTGTGCCACTGCACTCCAGTCTGGGTGACAGTGTGAGACTCCAACTCAAAAAAAAAAAAAAAAAAAAAAAGAGCTGAGTCCTTGGTTTCAATAGCTTTTAAATATTGTTTTAAACTAAGTGTTTTTCTTCCGTTAACCACAGTAAAAATTGTAATCAACTATAAATGACTGAAGACAAAAAGACCTTTAGATAATAGATGGATAGATTGATTGATAGATTGATATTACACCAGAACCATATTCTAAAAACCCTACCAAAGATTTCATTATTTCTTCCACTCCTTCTGAAGTAGTCTTAAATGATATACCAGAGCTCAGCAAGTTATGTTGGGTCCCTTTGAGACATTCATAGATAACCTTGGTGTTTTAATAAAAAATAAGCAAGAATAATATTTCTTTCTTATCTAAGCAAAGGGCCCAGAAACAGGAGATACCAGACTATTATAGTAAACCTTTTTTTTTAATGTGGAATGAATAAACCAAAGAGACCAGAAAGACTACCCTATCTATCCTTCATAGTCCAAGTTCAAATATCATTATCTCCAGTCTTTCTTCTCTCTAGCCCACAACACTTCTTTTTTTTTTTTTCTTTGAGTTGGAGTCTCACTCTGTCGCCCATACT
>NW_007256244.1:109604-111588 GCF_000164805.1 Carlito syrichta | reverse complement strand
AAATTTTTTTGATTTATTGTAGAGATGAGGTCTCGCCAAGTTGCCCAGGAGGGTCTCGAACCTGCGGGCTCAGGCAATTCACTCACCTCGGCCTCCCAAAGCACAGGATTACAGGCTGAGCCACCGAGCCCGGCCTCTCTTAAACTTCTATAGCACTTGTTGGTATCACTCTTTTGATACTAAGTTATCTGTTGTTTATATCATTATTCCCATCTGAGCCTGTTTTTAAACAGAACATGAAAAATTAGAGCAATGATGAGGAAAATATTAGTAATACACAGATAAAATGATGCCTGACACAGCAACTATCCAATGAATTATAATAGTTTGGCCGGGCTCGGTGGCTCAGTCTGTAATCCCAGCACTTTGGGAGGCCGATGCAAGTGGATTGCCTGAACCCGCAGGTTCGAGACCCACCTGAGCAACTTGGCAAGACCTCGTCTCTACAATAAATAAAAAAATTAGCTGGGCATGGTAGCGCGTGCCTGTAGTTCCGGTTACTTGGAAGGCTGAGGTGGAAGGATCACCTGAGCCCAGCAAGTCAAGACTGCAGTGGCAGGGAGCATGCCACTGCACTCCACTCTGGGTGACAAAGTGAGACTCCAACTCAAAAAATAAATAAAGCATAATAGTTCTCTCTTTGCCATTTACCAAATGTGTGACCCTGAACAAGTTGCTTTTATTAAATCTCATTTTCTTCAGGTACAGAGTTAATAATCCCTGTCAAATGATTGTCTATGTTTGAACAAGTGTGATCAATAGTTTTGATAGTATATTTTCATCATTATGCCTAAAATAATTCCTAGAATATTACGGTTGACCATTACTAAAGCTTTGTACAATATCTAGTATTTATCACCTTAACATGATAAAATAAGCATGTTCATAAACTATTTATAAACATAAATGTTAACAGCTACAAAGTTCTTTTCTATGAATGTATAAATTCACATAATTTAGTTAACTATTCCCTCAGTGTTGAACATCAATCACTCTCTTGTCAACATCTATCCAGTTTATTCTTCTGCCATACCAGTCAGTAAATCTCTCAACCACGGGGAATCAATCCAACCACCTGTTTCCTCTGTTCCCATACCACAACTGCTGAGTCTTGCTGATGAAAATCATGAGAAGTTGGGAATATGTACCACTACAAATGTATACTCTCTTACCTTAACTGAGATTACTATCCCGTTAGTAATTCTTTTATATACCTCTGATCAATGGCTCTTTCCATCCCATGCAGGCAGTTATCAGTGGCTACTCTAAGTCTCAAGACCAACACTATATATCTCTTCTCTCACAATTACCCTCTACCAGAAAAAAAAAAAATCTGACCTCACCCAATTTTCCAACATACAGTCTAACCCATGTTCTTCCTTCTAAGTGTTAGGCAAGGGTTTATCTCCTCCTTCCCTAAGCTAATACAGTAATCCCTTCTCAATATTCTCCTGTTTCATCAAATCACAGAGTACCAAATATTCAGTCTTACTCAACTTCACAGTCTCCATTAAAACATAACTTATGGCCGGGTTCGGTGGCTCAGTCTGTAATCCCAGCACTTTGGGAGGCCAAGGAAAGTGGACTGCCTGAGCCCGCGATTCAAGACCCACCTGGGCAACTTGGAGAGACCTCACCTCTATAATAAATCAAAAATTAGCCGGGGGTGGTAGCGTCCGCATGTAGTTCTGACTATTGGAAGGCTGAGATGGAAGGATTGCCAGAGCCCAGCAGGTCGAGCCTGCGGTGGCCGGAAGTGGCCACTGCACTCCAGTCTAGGCAAAAGAGTGAGACTCCAACTCAAAAAAAAAAAACAAAAAAAAAAACCATAACTCATGTTCAACTACTCTTTCTTTGTTTTCCGCACTCTGTCACCCAGGCTGCAGTGCACGCTCACGGCCACCCCAGAGTCGATCCACCGGGTTCCAGTGATCCTTCCACCTCAGCCTTCCAAGTAGCTGGAACTACAGGCGTGTGCTACCAC
>NW_007256244.1:104247-109584 GCF_000164805.1 Carlito syrichta | reverse complement strand
GGCCGGCTCGGTGGCTCAGCCTGTAATCCCAGCACTTTTGGAGGCCAAGGCGAGTGGTCTGCCTGGGCCCGCGGGTTCCAAACCAGCCGGGGCAACTTGGCAAGACCTCGTCTCTGCAATAAATTTTTTTTAAAAATCAGCTGGGAAGCTAGGCTCGGGGGCTCAGCCTGTAATCCTGCGCCTTTGGGAAGCCGAAGTAAATGGACTGCCTGAGCCCGCAGGTTCGAGGCCCGCCTGGGCAACTTGGCGAGACCTCATCTCGACAACAAATCAAAATGAGCCAGGCGCGGTAGCGCGCGCCTGTAGTTCCAGCTACTCGGAAGGCTGAGGCGGAAGGATCGCCAGAGCCCAGCAGGTCGAGGCTGCAGTAGCCGAGAGCAGCCACGGCACTCCAGTCTGGGTGACAGAGTGAGACTCCAACTCAAAAAAAAAAAAATCAACTGGGCGTGGTAGCACGCGCCTGTAGTTCCAGCTACTTGGAAGGCTTGGGTGGAAGGCTTGGGTGGCAGGATCTCCGGAGCCCAGTAGATCAACGCTGGGGTGACCATGAGCATGTCACTGCACTCCAGCCTGGGTAACAAAGTGAGACTCCAACTCAAAAAATTCTGTTTGGCAGCTCTTCTTCTTTCTCTAGCTACTTCTCACTTTTGCTTCACAGCAAGTTTTCTAAGAATGGTCTGTATTTGCAGTCTCTATTTTTTCACTCTCATTTACTTTTCAATCTATTATTATTTGGCTTGTTCCCAAATCACTTAATACATGTCTTGTCAAGGTCTTCTCAATAGCAAAGTCCAGTGGAAGCTTTTCTTTACTTTTTTTTTTTTTTGAGTTGGAGTCTCACTCTGTCGCCCAGATTGGAGTGCAGTGGCCGCTCCCGACCACCGCAGCCTCGACCTGCTGGGCTCAGGCCATCCTTCCGCCTCAGCCTTCCAAGTAGCTGGAACTACAGGGGCACGCTACCACGCCCAGCTAATTTTTTGATTTATTGTAGAGACAAGGTCTCGCCAAGTTGCCCAGGCGGGTCTCAAGACGCACCCATGGGCTCAGGCAATCCACTCACCTCAGCCTCCAAATCGCGGGATTACAGGCTGAGCCACTGAGCCCGGCTCATGGAAGCTTTAATATCACTATTTTACATAATGATTTTAGGTTTTATACCATTAGCCATTTTTTCCTTCTTGAAAATCTCTCCCTGTGCTTACCAGAGATCAACCTCCTGCTTCTTTTCCTACCTTCTCTGCTTCTTTTGCATTTAATATCTAATCATACAGTTTTGACATACTAAACCAGTAGCTAAACTCTTGGTTTCAAGAGTTCCCCACCATATGTAAGATAAAATTCAAACTCTTCAGCATGGCATATAACGTCCTATGATCTGGTCACTACTTACTATTCCACGTTCATTTTCCTGTTACTGACCACAAGTACCATTCATCCTAGACACACCAAAACACCTTTCACTCACCCCAACACACAACACTCTCTTACATCTTTGTACTTATGATCCCTTACACCTCATAGAATGCCAAGCCCCCTTTCATCACACTCCCTCATGCAGCTACTTTTTTTTAAGACTCAGGTCATGCATGGCTTTTTCCGTGAAACCTTCCCACATATCCTCAGGCCTTGCTATGCACTACATCTTCTTTGATTCTACAGAGTTTTTCCTCAACCTTCTAATATAAAGCTTATCGATTATAGTTTAGCTGTTGATCCCTGTCTTTGTACTGAGACTGTGAGCTCCTTGAGGGCACAAATTTTCTTATTTATCTTTGTATCTCCAGTGCTGAGTGTCTTTTTTTTTTTTTGAGTTGGAGTCTCACTCTGTCACCCAGACACTGGAGTGCAGTGGCTGCTCCCGGCCACTGCAGCCTCGACCTGCTGGGCTCAACCTAAGGCGATTCTTCCACCTCAGCCTTCCAAATAGCTGAAACTACAGGCACACGCTACCATGCCCGGCTAATTTTTTTGATTTATTGTAGAGATGAGGTCTCACCAAGTTGCCCAGGCGGGTCTCAAATCCTCGGGCTCAGGCAATCCACTCACCTCAGCCTCCCAAAGCACTGGGATTTACAGGCTGAGCCACCGAGCCCGGCTTTGAGTGTCTTGTAGATAGAAAGCATTCAATAAATATTTGTTGAATTATTGTTTGAGATCGTCAGCATTTAGGCTTACTGTGGGGAAGAAATAAAGGTCCAAGAATAATTATGCTGAAAGAACAGCAGCAGAATTTTCCTGAAGGCAGAAAATTTAAAGAAAACTCAGCCAGGAGATAGTTTTTTAATTTTCTTATAGAAAAAGTGAAAGAGCCACAGAAAAAGAATGCTCATAAGCCACATCTGCTACATTGCTTCTCTTGTACCATCATTTTACCCATCCTGATCTTAGAGCCAAACTCTAGCAAGTAAGATGTACAGTTACCTCTAGCATAATCTCTAGCATAAATCCCTCACTTTAACTCTCTAATATTTTTGTATCCTTGTATCACAAAAGCAATGACCTTCAAGAAAGATGTGTAAACCGTGCTCGGTGGCTCAGCCTGTAATCCCACGCCTTTGGGAGGCTGAGGTGAGTGGATTGCCTGAGTCCGTGGGTTCAAGACCTGCCTGGGCAGCGAGACCTCATCTCTACAATAAATCAAAAATTCAGCTGGACGTGGTAGTGCCTGCCTGTAATTCCGGTTACTTGGAAGGCTGAGGCGGAAGGATTGCCGGAACCCAGCAGGTCGAGGCTGCGGTGGCCGGGAGCGGCCACTGCACTTGTCTGGGTGACAGAGTGAGACTCCAACTCAAAAAAAAAGAAAATGGGTGGGGGAGAGAAAAATATATAGTTTATTTAGAAAGTAAATTAGAGGCCGGGCTCGGTGGCTCAGCTGGTAATCCCAGAGCTTTGGGAGGTCAAGGTAAATCGACTGCCTGAGCCTGTGGGTTCGAGACCTGCCCGGGCAACTTGACAAGACCTCATCTCTACAATAAATCAAAAATTAGCCAGGCGTGGTAGCGTGCGCCTGTATTTCCAGCTCCTTGGAAGGCTGAAGCAGAAGGACGGCTGGAGCCCAGCAGGTTGAGGCTGCGGTGGCCGGGAATGTGCCACTCCACTCCCGTCTGGGCAACAGAGTGAGGCTCCAACTCAAAAAAAAAAAAAAAAACGTAAATTAGAAAGAGGAGATTCACCTTCCCAAGGGAGGAGGGAGGATGCCAAAGCTTAAGAAAACATGGCCTGGCCACACCTTAAAGAGCACATGGTCATATCATAACTCAGCAAGGCAATGGCCAGAAAACCTCATTTCCTTTTTTTTTTTTTCAGTTGGAGTCTCACTCTGTTTCGCAGGCTGGGGTGCAGTGGTACTCACAGACTTCCAAGTAGGAAGCTGAGGTTAAAGAGAAAAAGAGATGTCAAGAAGCAACATGACTAGCTTTGAAATGGAGTAAGAGGCCAGGAGCCAAGGAATGCAGGTAGTGTTTAGAAACTAGAAAAAGCATGGAAGCCGGGCTCGGTGGCTCAGCCTGTAATCCCGCGCTTTGGGAGGCCGAGGTGAGTAGATTGCCTGAGCTCGCGGGTTCGAGACCCACCTGGGCAACTTGGTGAGACCTCATCTCTACAATAAAAAAAAAAAAATCAGCCGGGCGTGGTAGCGTGTGCCTGTACTTCCAGCTACTCGGAAAGCTGAAGCAGAAGGATCGCCGGAGCCCAGCAGGTCGAGGCTGCAGTGGCCATTCCCAGCCACTGCACTCCAGTCTGGGTGACAGAGTGAGACTCCGACTCAAAAAAAAAAGAAAAAGCATGGAAACAGATCCCTCCCTAGAGCCTCCTGAAAGAATGCAGTCCTGCCAACACCTTGAATTTTCAGACTTCTGATTTCCAAAACTATTCAATAATAAATTTGTGTTATTTTAAGCCTTAATATTTATGGTAATTGGTTACAGCGCAATAGGAAACTAATACAGAATTCCATTTATAAATGGTTGAGATTAAGAGGTAGCTCTGAGTTTATCTTTGTGAAGATTAAATATTTGTATCTTTAGTATCAACCTGTAAATCTTTTATCTTTTTAAACACACTTTTAACATGGTTTTGGCTATATAACAAATCTAAGATAAAAATTATCTACAGTCTCATTATCAAATCGGTATTTCCATTTTAATCATATCACATTTTAGTTCCTTTCCTTCAATATATTCCATTTTTACACATTTACAGTAATTTTCAAGAACTGAACTTTAAAATCCACATTCTTACTAGTAACACTCCATGAGTTTCTTTTTTTTTTTTGAGTTGGAGTCTCACTCTGTCCCTCAGGCTGGAGGGCATTTGCGCACGCTCACAGCCACTGCAGCCTCAACCCGCTGGGCTCTGGCAATCCCTTCGTCTCAGTCTTCCAAATAGCTGGAACCACAGGCGCGCGCTACCACGCCCGGCTAGTTTTTGATTTATTGTAGAGACAAGGTCTTGCCAAGTTGCCCGGGCGGATCTCAAACCTGCAGGCTCAGGCAATCCACTCGCCTCGGCCTCCCAAAGTACTGGGATTACAGGCTGAGGCACTGAGCCCGGCGCTTTTTTTTTTTTTTTTTTTTTTTTAAGATTAGGAAATACAGTTTATTTAGAAAGTACATTGGAAAGAAAGAGAGAGAAAGAGGGGATTCACCTCCCAAGGCAGGGGGGCAAAGCTTAAGAAAACATAGCTGAAATAGCACGTGGCCACACCATAGCTTAGCAAGGTAATGGTCCTCCATGAGTTTCTTTTCATTTGGCTTTATTTTTTTCTGAGCTCCTATTACCCTTCCCCTTTCAAATCTCAGGAAAACATTTTATGCTGCTACAGCCACATTTCAAAAATATTTCTGCCTTAGGGTCTTTGTAATTGCTGTCACTCCAGCTGTAATACCCTTCATTCAATTATTCCCATGGCTCACTTCTTCACATCCTTCAGTTCTCTGCTCAGAATATCATATTGGCTGGGTGCAGTGGCTGACACCTGTAATCCCAGCCCTTTACGAGGCTGAGGCAGGAACAAGAGCAGACTAGGCAACATAGTAAGACTGACCTCATCTCTACAAAAAAAAATTTAAAAATTAATCTGACAAGGTGACACGTGCCTGTAGTCCCAGCTACTCAGGAGACTGAGGTGGAAGGATTGCCTGAGCCCAGGAGGTTGAGGCTGCAGTGAGCCGTGATCATGCCACTGCACTCCAGCCTGGGCAACAGAGCAAGACCACGACAAACATCTTAAGTGAGATGAGATATTTGCAATATATATAATAGATAAAGAACTGAAAACCAGAATCTGTAACTTCTACAAATCATATATATATACACATTTTTTTTTTTTTTTTTTTT
>NW_007256244.1:99891-104227 GCF_000164805.1 Carlito syrichta | reverse complement strand
TTTGTGAGTCGGAGTCTCATTCTGTCTCCCAGGCTGGAGGGCAGTGGCACGCTCATGGCCACCAAAGCCTCGACCTGCTGGACACAGGTGCTCCTTCCGCATCAGCCTTCCAAGTAGTTGAAACTACAGGTATGTGCCATCATACCAAGCAAATTTTTGTTGATTTATTGTAGAGATGAGGTCTCACCAAGTTGCCCGGGCTGGTCTCAAACCCATGGGCTCAGGCAATCCTCTTACCTCAGCCTCCCAGACACAGTGGCTCACGTCTGGGACTACAGGCATGAGAAACTGCATCCAGCTATTTAATTTTTATTTTATTTATTTTATTTATTTTATTTATTTATTTATTTATTTATTCATTTTTAAATAGAGATGAGGTCTCACTATGCTGCCCAGGCTGCTCTCAAACTCCTGGGCTCAAGCACTCCTTTTACCTCAGCCTCCCGAAGTGATGGGATTACTAGGCATGCTACACCACTCCTACAAATCAATAAGAGAAAAAAACAGACAATCCAATAGAAAAATAGGCAAAAAACATGAAAAGACATTTTATGAAAGAAGATAACCAACATATTAAAAGGTGATCTACCTCATTAGGAATGACAAACATAAGCCAGGCTCAGTGGCTCAGCCTGTAATCCCACACCAGGTGAGTGGATTGTCTGAGCCTGCGGGTTCGAGACCCGCCTGGGCAACTTGGCGAGACCTCATCTCTACAATAAATGAAAAATTAGCCGGGCATGGTAGTGCGCGCCTGTAGTTCCAGCTACTTGGAAGGCTGAGGCGGAAGGATCGCCAGAGCCCAGCAGGTCGAGGCTGCAGTGGCCAGGAGCGGCCACTGCACTCCAGTCTGGGCGACAGAGTGAGACTCCAATTCAAAAAAAAAAAAAGAATGACAAATATGCAAATTAATTTAAACCCAATGAAAAACCACTATACACATTTCAAAATTTGCAAAAATGTAAATGCCTGACAATACTTAGGGTTATTGTGGACGTAAAGTAACTCTCATGTATGTTATAGAGGGAAACAGTTCGGCATTCTCTGGAAAGGTTGATATACACATATTCTATAATCCAGAATTTTGACTCCTAGATATATAACCTACACAAAAGTGTTGATATATAACAGAATATAAGTGCAAAAATGTCCCTACTAGCACTGTCCATAATAGTCAAAAGTTAGCCGGGCTCGGTGGCTCAGCCTGTAATCCCGCACCTTTGGGAGCCCGTGGGTTCGAGACCCGCCTGGGCAGCGAGACCTCATCTCTACAATAAGTCAAAAAATCAGCTGGGTGTGGTAGCGCATGCCTGTAATTCCAGCTACTCGGAAGGCTGAGGCAGAAGGATCGCTGGAGCCCAGCAGGTCGAGGCTGCGGTGGCTAGGAGCAGCCACTGCACTCCAGTCTGGGCAACCGAGTGAAACTCAAACTCAAACTCAAAAAAAAAAAAAAATGGTCAAAAGTTGAAACAATCCAAATTATCTGTCAAAAGTAGAAATAAACTGTGATATACAATGAAGTACCACCCAGTAATGAAAAAGAAAAAACTGCAACTATGTGAAAATTGTATAGATGACTCAACATAATTCTAAATAAAAACGCAAGACAATGCATACTGTATAATCCCATGGATATCAAACAAAAAAATAGGCAGAAATGATATCTATCATTTAGGGATTCAATTATAAAGAAAAACAAGGAAGCAAGTACCATAAAAAATCAAGTCAATGGTTACCTCAGGTGGTAAGAAGGGGGATATAATTAGAAAAGGGCATGCTTTGGGCTTCTGAAAAGCTGGCTATCTTCAACATCCTTATCTAGGTGATGGTAACATGGCTGTTCACTTTATATGAAGTCAATAAACTGCACATTTATGTTTTATACACTTTTTAGTATGCACTATATTTCACAATATGAAGGTTAAATCACTGTATCAGTGAGGCCTCCTCTGACTACCCAAAATAAAACAGCAATTCCCTCTCTGCTTTCTAGCTCCCTTAACCAATAGTTGTTTTCTCTAAAGTACTTACCTCCATCTAACATACTATATATTTACTTCTTGTTTATTGCCATATATCCTCCCACATAAGGCAAGGACTATTGTTTTGTTCACTGCTATCTTCCATTGAAAGAGTACCTAGGCCGGGCTCAGTGGCTCAGCCTGTAATCCCAGCATTTTGGGAGGCCAAGGCAAGTGGATTGTCTGCACTGGCAGATTCCAGACGAGCCCGGGCAACTTGGTGAGACCTCGTCTCTATAATAAATCAAAAAATATCCAGGCGCCATAGTGAGTGCCTGTAGTTCCAGCTACTTGGAAGCCTGCAGTGGTCAGAGCCCAGCAGATCGACGCTGGGGTGGCCGTGAACATGCCACTACACTCCAACCTGGGCGACAGAGTGAGACTCTGACTCTCAAAACAAAACAAAACAAAAAACAATCACTCAGCGGCTCTTCAACTGCTTACAGGCAAAAGTCCAACCCCTGAAAGTAGCATTCAGGGCCTTTCACGATCTGGACCTCAAGTACCTATCCAAACTGATCTAACACCACTTCCTAATATAGTGTGCTTCAAAAAAACTTAAGATGCTTTAATAACTCTATGCATTTACTCAGGCTGTTACTTCTCCATTACTCCACCTGTAAACAAATCATTCACTTTTCTGTTTATACATTCCTTTATTAGTATACTTCAAACACTCATTCAACCAATATTTACTGAACACTTTCTATGTGCCAGAGACAAGACTAGTTATTGGAAGCCCAACAACTAATTATGGACTCAGTCTTTATCCTGATAGAATTTATAAATTTTTTTTTGAGTTGGAATTTCACTCCGTTGCCCAGGCTAGAGTGCGGTGGCATAATCACAGCTCATTGTAGCCTCGACTTCGTAGGCTCAGGTGAACCTTCTGCCTTAGCCTTCCGAGTTGCTGGGACTGCAGGTACATTCCACCATGCCGGGCTAATTTTTTTTTATTTTTTTGTAGAGACAGGGTCTCACTATGTTGCCCAGACTGCTCTCCAACTTCTGGGCCCAAGTGATTCTCCCATCTCGACCTCCCAACTTGCTGGGATTACAGGCATAAGCCACCATACCAGGCCCATAATCTAATGAAGACTAGAGTTAAACAACTAGTAATAAGTGTGGTTAAGAATTATAAAGGAGGTTATAGAGTATATAGTAGAAATGTATATGAGAGGATAGCCAGGAAAAAGAGGAGTTACAAAGAGAAGTATGACACGCATTTGTTTAACATGTATGTCTTTTTTTTTTGAGTCGGCGTCTCATTCCCTGCCCTCACACCTGCCATATCTCTACATGACATACCTCTACATGACTTGCTTTCTCACTTCCTGTAGGTCAGGTGCTTCCTGTCCATCTATTTAAAATAGTAGTTCTCCCACCCAGTACTCGATTTTTGCTCTCTGCTTTTTCTCCACAGCATGTATCATCATCACTATGTATTTTACTTATGAATTTGTGTATTCCCTGCTCTCCATTAGAAATGCACAGTACAGGGCAACCCCTTCGGGTCCCCTCCCACTGTGGGAGCTTCTCTGTCCTCTCAATAAATCCTGCTTTCTCACACACACACACAAAAAAAAAGTAAAAAAAAAAAAAAAGAAAGAAAAGAAATGTACAGTCCACAAAGGCAGAGATTTTTGCTGATCTGTTCACCTTCATGTACTTGCTATATTCATATACTCTATGCCAATGCCTGTATTCCTCAAATGAGGAAGTCAGCTTCCTCATCTTCTGGTAAGCAATTGACAAGACAGGAAAAGGCCTGTCTAACATTTAACTCAATATAATGTGACCCTGTAAATTCGAAATGAAAATGGGATTTCCAAATTTGAGTTTTGAAAAGAAAAAAAAAAAGCAAATACATTTTATTTACAAACACAAAGACAAGAACTATGGTATCAAGAAAGAGCTACGGTTTTCTAAATAACTTTCTAGAGTGGTCACTGTTGATTGTCCACCTAGCATCAATTTTCTCCCTCTTCTCCCTAACAGAATCTCTCTCCAATACCACCATATAGCTCAGGGAAAGCCAACACCAACCCAGTTTCAGGTACATGATTAGTCTGAGGGTAATCACGGGCGATTGGTTCAGAAACTAGCCTATAACACAACTCAGGCCTAAAACATGTGAAAGAAGCCGGCTCGGTGGCTCAGCCTGTAATCCCGCGCCTTTGGGAGGCTGAGGCAAGCGGACTGCCTGAGCTCGCGGGTTCGAGACCCGCCTGGGCAACTTGGCAAGACTTCATCTCTACAATAAATCAAAAACTAGCCTGGCGTAGTAGCGCGCGCCTGTAGTTCCAGCTACTTGG
>NW_007256244.1:93659-99871 GCF_000164805.1 Carlito syrichta | reverse complement strand
ACTGCACTCCAGTCTGGGTAACAGAGTGAGACTCCAACTCAAAAAAAAAAAAAAGATGTGAAAGAAGTCTGCTAGAGGTTTTTGGAGAAAGTTTCCTCTCTCTGAAAACAGAGGCACAGCCAGGCTCGGTGGCTCAGCCTGTAATCCCGCACCTTTGGGAGGCTGAGGTGAGTGGATTGCCTGAGCCCGCGGGTTTGAGACCCACCTGGGCAGCGAGACCTCATCTCTACAATAAATCAAAATATCAACCGGGCGTGGTAGCCCGCGCCTGTAATTCCGGATACTTAGAAGGCTGAGGCAGAAGGATCGCCAGAGCCCAGCAGGTCGAGGCTGCGGTGGCCAGGAGTAGCCACTGCACTCCAGTCTGGGCAATCAAGTGAGACTCCAACTCAAAAAAAAAAAAAAGAAAAGAAAACAGAGGCACAGCAGGAGATCTCCTCTTCTTTTAATTGTGTGGATGTGATGTCTGAAATCACTGCAACCATTTTGCCCCTAGCCTAAGGATGAAGCCAATCCTACAAATGGCAGAATTGAACAATATACGATTGAGCAAAATATTGGTTTTTACTGACATTGCTGAGCTACTGAAATTAACTAACCCTATTAAATGAGAAAATAAAATTTCCTTTTTTTTTTCTGAGTTGGAGTCTCACTCTACCGCCCAGGCTGGAGTGCAGTGGCACACTCACAGCCACCCCAGTGTCAACCTGCTGGGTTCCGGCCATCCTTCCACCTCAGCCTTCCAAGGAGCTGGAACTACAGGAGCACGCTACCGCCCAGCTAATTTTTTATTTATTATAGAGACAAGGTCCTGCCAAGTTGCCCAGGCACTCCAGCCTGGGCAACAGAGAATGACTACAACTCAAAAAAAAAAAAAACTTGCTAATTATAATTTTGTTGTTTTTTTGAGTTGGAGTCAAACTCTGTCGCCCAGACTGGAGTGCAGTGGCATGCTCACGGCCACCGCAGCCTTGACCTGCTGGGCTCAGGCGATCCTTCCGCCTCAGCCTTCCGAGTAGTTGGAACTACAGGTGCACGCTACCACACTCAGTTATATTTTATTTATTGTAGAGACAAGGTCTTGCCAAGTTGCCCAGGCAATCCTCTCGCCTCGGCCTCCTGAAGTGCTGGGTTTACAGGCTTGAGTCACCACACTCAGCACTAATAATATTAAGTATTGCATTTTTTCATTATATTCTTTGTTAGAATACATTATCTTCATAGCTTAAAGGTCACATGCTGATAATAAATAATAACACTTTAAAGCTTAAGTCACAAAATGAAGCTAGTTGGATACAGAGGCTCAAGATACAAAAGAAATACGATAGGATGGCCAGTGCGGTTGCTCAACCTGTAATCCCAGCACTTTGGGAGGCCAAGGTGAAAGGATTGCCTGAGCCCATGGGTTCCAGACCAGCCTGGGCAACTTGGTGAGACCTCCTCTCTACAATAAATCACAAAAGAACTAGCCGGGGGTGGTGGCCTGCATCTGTAGTTCCAGTTACTTGGAAGGCTAATGTGGAAGGATCGCCTGAGCCCAGCAGGCCATGAGGTGAGTGGATTGCCTGAGCCTGCGGGTTCAAGACCAACCCGGGCAACTTAGCGAGACCCTGTCTCCACAATAAATCAAAAATTAACTGGGTGTGGTAGCGTGCATCTGTAGTTCCGGCTACTTGGAAGGCTGAGGTGGAAGGATCACCAGACCCCGGTAGTCAACGCTGGCGTGGTTGTGAGTGTGCCACTGCACTCCAGCCTGGGCAACAGAGTGAGACTCCAATTCAAAAAAAAAAAAAAGAAATATGACAGGCTGACCTCAATAAGCTTATTTTGTTGGAGAGATAAATTATATTTATGAAATAATTAAATATCATAACATGCTTCTATGTCAAAATAGCAGACTATCACTCTAAATAAAAATAGTTACAGTATTAAAAATTTTGGAGAAAGTTTTGTTTGTTTGTTTTGAGTTAGAGTCTCTGTTGCCCAGACTGGAGTGCAGTGGCCACTCCCGGCCACTGCAGCCTCGACTGCTGGGCTCTGGTGATCCTTCCACCTCAGCCTTCCAAGTAGCTGGAACTACAAGCGTGCGCTCCCACGCCCGGCTAATTTTTTGATTTATTGTAGAGATGAGGTCTCACCAAGTTGCCCAGGTGGGTCTCGAACCCGCAGGCTCAGGCAATCCACTCACCTCAGCCTCCCAAGGTGCGGGATTACAGGCTGAGCCACCGAGTCCGGCTTGGAGAAAGTTTTAAGAAGGAATCACATAGGATCCTGATTTGAAGACAGGGGTGGGATGGGCATATTCTACATAGGAAGCAGCATAAGCAAAGATGGAGATAAGAATGAGCAAGGTATATTCAGGGTATTGGGCTAGAAGAGAAATGTGAATAGAGGATTAGTAATAATAGTTATAATTGTAAGTTGGTGCCATGTTATTAAAGACCATGTAGACCAAGTTTAAGAACATGGTCTCTGCCTAAAAGAAATGAAGATGGCCGGACACGGTAGCTCAAGCCTGTAATCCCAGCACTTTGGGAGGCCAAGGTGAGGGAACTGCCTGAGCCCACGGGTAGGAGAACAGCCTGGGCAACTTAGCAAGACCTCATCTCTACAAACAAATCAAAAGGCCAGGCTCGGTGGTTCAGCCTATAATCCCAGAACTTTGGGAGCCTGAGGCAAGTGGACTGCCTGAGCCCATGGGTTCAAGACCAGTCCAGGGAACTTGGTGATATCTCATCTCTACAATAAATCCAAAAAAAAATTAGCTGGGCGTGGTAGCACACGCCTGTAGTTCCAGCTATTTGGAAGGCTGAGGCAGAAGGACCACCAGAGCCTAGCAGGTCAAGGCTGTGGTGGCTGTGAGCATGCCACTGCACCCCAGCCTGGGTGACAAAGAGTGAGACTCTGACTCAAAAAAAAAAAAAGATGAAGGGCTGCTTATTATTTTTGAGTAGGACAGTGAAAGAAAAAAAATTTCAGTGGAATTAGCCTGGCTAAATAATTCGTGGGGGTGGGGAAGAAGAAATAACTTATGTGGGAGGGGAAGAAAAAATTAGAAACAGAGCAACCAGTTAGTAGGTACTGGTTAACAGCATAGGCTTTGGAGTTAGGCAGACAGATCTGTTCTGCTACTTGCTAGCTATGAGCCATTTATAAGTTACTAAACCTAAGTCTCAGTTTCCTGTCAGTACAATGAAATAATAATAGTACCTATTTTAGGCCGGGCTCGGTGGCTCAGCCTGCAATCCCAGCACTTTGGGAGGCTGAGGTGAGTGAATTGCCTGAACCCGAGGGTTCGAGACCCGCCTGAGCAACTTGGTGAGACCTCATCTCTACAACAAATCAAAAACTAGCCAGACGTGGTAGCGCACGCCTGTAGTTTCAGCTACTTGGAAGGCTGAGGCGGAAGGATCCCGGGAGCCCAGCAGGTCAAGGCTGCGGTGGCCGGGAGCGGCCACTGCACTCCAGTCTGGGCGACAGAGTGAGACTCCAACTCAAAAAAAAAAAAAAAAAAATAGTACCTATTTTATAAGGTTGTTGTATGATTAAAAGACATATAAAAGCATTTAGCAAGTTCTTGCACTATAATAATTAACAAATGTTAGCAACTATTACCTTCATTACAAATCATTTCTAATGTAAGATGAAGAGGAACTGTTCAAGGGCAACAGAAACTAAAAGGAAAAAAATGACTTGGAATGACATTTCCATAGACTCATGAGACATTATAACTAGAATAGAGAACAATTCCAGGCCTGGCTCGGTGGCTCAGTCTGTAATCCCAGCATTTTGGGAGGCCAGGCAAGTGGATTGCCTGAGTCGTGGGTTCAAGACCCACCCAGGCAACTTGGCGAGACCTCGTCTCTACAGTAAATCAAAAATTAGCTGGGTGTGGTAGCACGTGCCTATGGTTCCCACTACCTGGAAGGCTGAGGCAGAAGGATCACCAGAGCCCAGCAGGTCAAGCGTGCCACTGTCCTCCAGTCTGGGCAACAGAGTGGGACTCCGACACATACACAAAAAAGAGAACAATTCCAAAAATAAAATGGATAAAATGTGGCCCCAGTTTAAATATCAGGAAAGACTAAAAGAATGAGGCAAAATACCCTGTAGAAAGCTGATTCTCAAAGAACTAAAAATAGAATTATCATTCGACCCAGCAATCCCATTACTGGGTATATACCCAAAGGGAAAAAACTGATCAAAAAAACATCTGAACTCATATGTTTATCCCAGTACTATTCACAATAGCAAGGCCAAGGTATCTGTCAACAGTGGACTGGATGCAGAAAATGTGGTATATATAAACTATTGAATACTACACAGCCTTAAAAAAAGAATAAAATCATAGCCAGGCTCGGTAGCTCAGCCTGTAATCCCAGCACTTTGGGAGGCTGAGGTGAGTGGATTGCCTGAGCCTGAGGGTTCGAGAGCCCCGTGGGCAACTTGGTGAGACCTCATCTCTACAATAAATCAAAAAATTAGCTAGGCATAGTACCGCACGCCTGTAATTCCAGCTACTTGGAAGGCTGAGGCGGAAGGATCGCCGGAGCCCGGCAGGTCGAGGCTGTGGTGGCCGGGAGCGGCCACTGCACTCCAGTCTGAGCAACAGAGACTCCAACTCAAAAAAAAAAAAAAAGAAAGAAAGAATAAAATCACCAGACGTGGTGGCTCGTGCCTATAATCCCAGCATTTTGGGAGGCGGAGGTGAAAGGACTGCCTGAGCCCACAGGTTCGACATCAGCCTGGAAAACATGGCAAGACCTCGTCTCTACAATAAATCAAAAAATTAGCCAGGCATGGTGGAGCACACCTGTAGTTCAGCTACTTGGAAGGTTGAAGCAGAAGGATCGCCTGAACCCAGCAAGCTGAGGCTGTGGTGACTGTGACCTTGTCACTGCACTCCAGCCTAGGCAACAGAGACTCCGACTCAAAAAAAAAAAAAAAAGAAAGAAAAGAACAAAATCATGTTCTCTGCAGCAACATAAACGCAGTTAGAGGCCATTATCCTAAGTGAATTCAGGCAGAAACAAAAAACGAAGCACAGCATATTATCACTATTTGCAGGAGCTAAACATGGAGTACACACAGACATAAAAATGGGCACAACAGACATTGTGGACACCTAAAGGAAGTAGGAGCTGAAAAACTACCTATTGGATACTTCATACACTATTTGGGTGATGGTTTCAGTAGAAGTAATCATTTTCACCATCTCATGATATACCCATGCAACAAACCTGCACATGTACCCCCTGAGTCTAAAATTAAAAAAAAAAAAAAAGGAGCAAAATAGTATCCAAAGTGCAGACTTAGGTTAATTACATGTTATCAATAATAATCTCTACAGTACAAGCTACAATTATTGGGTACACACTATATGTCAAACACTGTGCTACATACCGATATGATATATCTAATCCCCACAACTCTGCAAGGTAGGTATTAGTTCAATTTTACAAAAGAGAAAATAAATGCTCAGAGAGACTAAGTACTGGCCATAATCTTGGGCAGAGTAAGAAGCAAAGCTAGCCGGGCTCGGTGGCTCAGCCTGTAATCCCGCGCCTTTGGGAGGCTGAAGTGAGTGGATTGCCTGAGCCCGCAGGTTCAAGGCCCGCCTGGGCAGTGAGACCTCATCTCTACAATAAATCAAAAAATCAGTCGGGCGTGGTAGCGCATGCCTGTAATTCCGGCTACTCGGAAGGCTGAGGCGGAAGGATCACCGGAGCCCAGCAGGTCGAGGCTGCGGTGGCTGGGAGCGGCCACTGCACTCCAGTCTGGGCGACAGAGGGAGACTCCAACTCAAAAAAAAAAAAAAGAAGCAAAGCTAGTTTTTGAACATACATCATCTATTTCCAAAGCCCATGTTCTTTCTACTACACCCAGGCTGCCTCCCTCTTTAATGCCAATAAAAATTTATATCATGGCCAGGTTCAGTGGCTCAGCCTGTAATCCCAGAATTCTGGGAGGTCAAGATGAGTGGATTGCCTTAGCCCAGGGGTTCGAGATCCGCCCGGGGAACTTGGCGAGACTTCATCTCTACAATAAATCAAAAACTAGCCCGGCGTGGTCGCATCCGCCTGTAGTTCTGGCTAATTGGAAGCACCAAAGCCCACCTGGTCGAGGTTGCAGTGGCCAGGAGCGGCCACTGCACTCCAGTCTGGGTGACAGAGTGAGACTCCAACTCAAAAACTGCAGGAAGGCCAAGGCGG
>NW_007256244.1:92559-93565 GCF_000164805.1 Carlito syrichta | reverse complement strand
CGCCACCACACCCGGCTAATTTTTTTGATTTATTGTAGAGATGAGGTCTCGCCAAGTTGCCCAGGCGGGTATCGAATCCGCAGGCTCAGGCAATCCACTCACCTCAGCCTCCCAAAGCGCGGGATTACAGGCTGAACTAACGAACCTGGCTGTAATTATTTTTCTACTTAACTTTGTTAAATATGGCAACCATGAACATGTTCTATCTTTTCTACATTCTAAGGAAAATATAAAGATATTCAGCATCAAAACAGCGATGCAGATAAATTTTTAAAGCATTATCAAATGGGAAAATCACCATGCTTCCAATGAAACATAGTTGGAGCAACTATAAACTATAATATATTAAATTAAAGCAATGACTAATCTTTTTCAAAAAGAACATAAAAAATTGGCAAGGCTCTAACATCATTTGATTATATTACTTTAACATTTGTCTTATACCACAATATCATTAATAAGTGACACCTAGATCTACAGAGCATTTACATAAAATGAACCCATCAAATGCTCAAAGATAAAAAGAAAAATTCAACCACAGAAGTAGGATGCCCAACCTGTTAACAGTAAGGATCATGAAGTAGCAGATGACCTATTTCTTCCCTGTGAAAACTCAGCAGGTATTTTCCCCAATCACAGAGCCAGTGTACCGGTTTTCCACCAAAATGTTACTTAATCTAAATTTTCGTGTGTGTGTATAAAAGCAGGATTTATTAAGAGGACAGAAAAGTTCCCACAGTGGGAGGGGACCCAGGGGATTGCCCTTAATCTAAATTTTATCAGGTTGAAAATACCAAGTATGTCAGAGTAAGCAAATAAGTTTCGTTGAAACAACATTTTCACTGATTTAAGAGTCATATGATACTTTTTACCAGGATAGTCACCAAACTATAGTCTAACTTCAAGACTAGCAGTTTTCAAGTCGGGCTCGGTGGCTCAGCCTGTAATCCCGCACTTTGGGAGGCTGAGGTGAGTGGATTGCCTGAGCCCGCGGGGTCGAGACCCA
>NW_007256244.1:74567-92484 GCF_000164805.1 Carlito syrichta | reverse complement strand
CGCCTGTAGTTCCAGCTACTTGGAAGGCTGAGGAGGAAGGATCGCCGGAGCCCAGCAGGTCGAGACTGCGGTGGCCAGGAGCATGCCACTGCACTCCAGCCTGGGCAACAGAGTGAGACTCCACACACACAAAAAAAAGACTAGCAGTTTTACATTTCATCTAAACAGTTTAGTATTTCTACTGCTGCCAGGAAATACATAAACATTAAGACATTAAACCTTATTTGGGTTCAGTTTTTGCATTATCAGTGACCACAGACACAGCAATCCATTCAGTTATTAGAAACCTTCAAGATGCATAGTAATGATAGTTATTGAAAAGACTGGCTGGAGGAAAAATATCTTTAAAAAACAGATTTTAAGCCAGGCTCAGTGGCTCAGCCTGTAATCCCGCGCCTTTGGGAGGCTGAGGTGAGTGGATTGCCCGAGCCCGCGGGTTGGAGACCTGCCTGGGTAACTTGGCGAGACCTCATCTCCGCAATAAATCAAAACTTAGCCAGGCGTGGTAGCGTGCGCCTATAGTTCCGGCTGCTTGGAAGGCTGAGGCGGAAGGATCGCCGGACCCCAGCAGGTCGAGGTTGCGGTGGCCGGGAGCGGCCACTGCACTCCAGTCTGGGCGACAGAGTGAGACCCCAACTCAAAAAAAAAAAAAAAAACAGATTTTGAGCTGGGCACAGTGGCTCACGCCTATAATCCCAGCACTTTAGGAGGCAGAGGTAAAAGGATTGCCTGAGCCTAGGGGTTCAAGACCAGCCTGGGTAACATGGCAAGACCTTGTCCCTACAGAAAAATCAAGAAATTAGCTGTGTGCGGTGGTTCACACCTGTAATCCCAGTACTTTGAGAGGCCAAAGTGAGAGGATTGCCTGAACCCAAGGGTTTGAGACCATCCTGGGCAATTTGGCAAGATCTCGCCTCTACAATAAATCAAAAAATTAGCTGGGTGTGGTGGTACGTACCTGCAGTTCCAGCTACTTGGAAGGCTGAGGTGGATCACCCGAGCCAACAGGTGAGGCTGTGGTGGCCATGAGCACACCACTACATTCCAGCCTAGGTGACATAGTGAATCTCCAACTCAAAAAAAAAAAAAAAAAAGATATCAGCCAGACATGGTGGTGCATGCCTGCAGCTCCAGCTACTTACAAGGCTGAGTTAAAAGGATCATATGAGCCCAGCAGGTGGAGGCTGTGGTTGTTTTGAGTATGCCACTGCACTCCAGTCTAGGCAACAGAGTGAGATTACAACTCAAAAAAAAGAAATAGTTTTTGAGGCCACTAAAATAAAAGATAATTTTGCATTTATGGTTCAGTCTAAAATTAAGATGAAAAACATATAAAAATAATGGCACCATCACAGTTAAGGGCCTTAAGTCAACAAATGTCTAACTCAGAAGTTATTTAACCCCAGGCTATTACAACAGCCAGCCAAGGAATGAGGTGACCAATGATCTTTTTTTTTTTTGGAGTTTCACTCTGTCACCAAGACAGGAGAGCAGTGGCATACTCCCAGTCACCGCAGCCTCGAACTCCTGGGCTCCAGCGATCCTTCCACCTCTGCCTTCCAAGTAGCCAGAACTACAGGCATGCACTACCACGCTGGGCTAATTTTTTTTTATTTATTGTAGAGATGAGGTCTCGCCAAGTTGCCTGGGTGGGTCTCGAACCCGCGGGCTCAGGCAATCCACTCACCTTGGCCTCCCAAAGTGCTGGGATTACAGGCTGAGCCACCAAGCCCGACCGACCAAGGATCTTTTTTTTTTTGAGTTGGAGTCTCATTCTGTCGCCCAGACTGGAGTGCAGTGCTCCCGGCCACCCGGCGACCCCAGCCTCAACCTGCTGGGCTCCGACAATCCTTCCGCCTCAGCCTTCCAAGTAGCTGGAACTACAGGCACACACTACCCAAGGATCCTAAGTAGAAAAGTACCTAACTGCCGGAAAGAAACAGTGCTCCTTATTTATTAATTAATTAAATACTTATTAATTAAACTGTCTACTACTCACAAGACCCTGGACAAGCTAAGAAGCTAATAACCAGGTAAGAAGACAATTTCATAGGAGGAAGTATAAATAAATAAGTGTAGTAGCTTCTCTAGACAGATTGGAAGAAATTCCATCTGAGAAGTGCTAAAAGAGGGAAGGAAAAGGAAGGATTAGGGAACAAATATCTTGGCAAAGAAAGCATCTGACTCGGTCCTAAACATATATGTATAAGATTTCAACATGTGACCACTGAGAGCAAAATGCATGCCAGAAAGATGAAAAAGCATAATTCAAGGAACAGCAAATACAAAATAACTTCCATATAATTTATGATAGACTCCAGGAGGAGAATGAACTAGAAAATTAGGTTGGAAGCTAAAACAGAGACTTATATGACAGTGTAGGCAATCTGGAGCTTTTTTTCAGTAGGCAAAAGGAAGACAATGGAAGGTTTTTAGAGGCATTAGAAGATTTATCACTGGAAGGTAAATCATTACATGATTTTTTTTTTTTTTTTTGGAGTCTCATCCTGTCACCCAGGCTGGAGTTTCGTGGCACTCACAGCTACCCCAGTATCGCCTTCCTGGGCTCAGGTGATCCCTCCGCCTCAGCCTTCCAAGTAACTGGAACTACAGGTGCACGCTACCACACCCGACTAATTTTTTTATTATTTATTGTAGAGATGACGTCTCGCCCAAATTGCCCAGGCTGGTCTCGAACCTGCGGGCTCCAGGTGGTCCACTTGCCTCAGTCTCCCAAAGTGCTGGGATTACAGGCTGAGCCACCGAGCCCAGTCAAATGATACTTTTAACACTACTGCAGACTGCACACAATAAAAGCAGGAGAGAACAGTTAGTGCACTATCATTCCTGTCCAGGCAGGAAATAATACTAGTTTGATCTGGGGTAGAAACTAGGAAGAAGACATTTAAAAAATATGCTGCAACCACTTCACTAATAATATACTTAAAGTTTGAAATGTTTCAATAACTTAATTTATCACACACAACAAGGTTGGCATTCATATTATTTTCATGAAAAAACATTCATGTCATAGGCAATGCTTCACCACACTCAAGAGTTTTCTTTTTAAAAAACTGTTAGGGCTGGGCTCGGTGGCTCAGCCTGTAATCCCGCGCCTTTGGGAGGCTGTGAGTGGATTGCCTGAGCCCGCGGGTTCGAGACTCGCCTGAGCAACGAGACCTCATCTCTACAATAAATCAAAAAAATCAGCCGGGCATGGTAGCGCATGCCTGTAATTCCACTACTTGAAAGGCTGAGGCGGAAGGATCGCCAGAGCCCAGCAGTTCGAGGCTGCGGTGGCCAAGAGCGGCCACTGAACTCCAGTCTGGGCAACAGAGTGAGACTCCAATTCAAAATAAATAAATAAATAAATAAATAAATAAATAAAATTAAATTAAAAACGGCTCAGCCTGTAATCCCGCGCCATTGGGAGGCTGAGGTGAATGGATTGCCTGAGCCCACGGGTTCGAGACCCGCCTGGGCAGCGAGACCTCATCTCTACAATAAATCAAAAAATCAGCCGGGTGTGGTAGCACATGCCTGTAATTCCGGCTACTTGGAAGGCTGAGGCGGAAGGATCGCCAGAGCCCAGCAGGTCAAGGCTGCGGTGGCCAGGAGCGGCCACTGCACTCCAGTCTGGGCAACAGAGCGAGACTCCAACTCAAAAAATAAAAAATAAAAAACTGTTAGGAATAACTAACCATATTCTACATTAAGGCTACAAAATGAGTAATAAAGAATATTATGGCCGGGCTGGGTGGCTCAGTCTGTAATCCCGTGCTTTGGGAGGCCGAGGTGAGTGGATTGCCTGAGCCCGCGGGTTCGAGACCCACCTGGGCAACTTGGCAAGACCTCATTTCTACAATAAATCAAAAAATTAGCCGGGCGTGGTAGCACACGCCTGTAGTTCCAGCTACTCAGAAGACTGAGGCGGAAGGATCGCTGGAGCCCAGTGGGTCAAGGCTGCGGTGGCCAGGAGCTGCCACTGCACTCCAGTCTGGGCGACAGAGTGAGACTCCAACTCAAAAAAAAAAAAAAAAAAAAAAGAATATTATATGGGCCGGGTATGGTGGGCTCACGCCTGTAATCCCAGCACTTTAGGAAGCCAAGGCAGAAGGATCACTTTAGCCCAGGAGTTCGAGACCAGGCTGGGCAACGAAGCAAGAGCTCAGATCTCTACAAAAAACCAAAAAATTAGCCAGGTGTGGTGGCGCATGCCTGCAGTCCCAGCTACTTCAGGAGGCTGAGGTAAGAGGATCACTTAAGCCCAGGAGTTTGAGGCTGCTGTGAGTCATAACTGTGTCACTGTACTCCGGTATGAACAAGAGAGTGAGACACTGACTCAAAAACATAGTAACAATAATAGCACATGTATATTTTCAATATTCTCCATAGAATCTCAGTATGTACGATTTCATTCAAGGATGAACATTTTAAACTCAGAAGTTCTTTTCCATGGAAAACAAGCAAAGTATGTATCAGAATTTTCTATACAACCTTATAAGACCCATATCTCCATATAGTTATGATAGCCAACTTTTCTTAAAATTATTTCTGAATAACTTAACTTGGCCAGTATTTTTCTACTAGGTCAATATTTTTCAACCATTACTGCCTTCTTCATTTTCTCCCCCTCCTCCCTATACACCACTCACCCAACAAATTCCCTTTGTATGTCAGCAAGGCAATACTGTATGATTCTAAGGCAGTTTGAATATGTAATGCTTATAATAACAGGAATCTAGAATTATTAGCCTTACTTTTTACAAGAGTATTACCAGTGATGTACTAAATTTACATCCATATGAATGACAAATATGTCTAATAGAAGCGATGCTTTACCATTGGGGGAAACAAAGGGGGAAACACACAATAGGTGGGTGATAAATCTTACAAACTTTACAAAACACTGAAAAGCTGCATCTGGATTGCAGTAGCGATTCTAAAAGCAAATAAAGAAGGCTCTAAAATGAAGGAAAAGGGAAAAAAATCTAAGAGATCATTAAGAGTGAAAAACGAAAAAGGCTTATTCATTACTCTTTTTTAGTATGGCATCATTTAACACTATCACTAATTGAAAAAAAGGATAATTCACTGTTTGCAAGGACAGGGATAAACAGTTTCTACATACCTTTTATAAGACAGCTATACTTCATTACACTTGCATGGTCTCAAATCCTTTCAAACATTTCCAAAAACATAGTCTTATAATAAGCAAGGTTCCCCAATGATACACAATTTATTCTGTAGGCTTAGCTATATAACACATTTTTAAAAGACATAAAGAATTCATCCTCAACAGAAACAAGGAGTTATAAAGGCCCTGAACTTATTCAAAATCATTACATAAAGCACTATCTGTAATTGCAAAAAGGGTTCAAAAATCTGACAACCTAATAATCATAAAACAGGGTACACTTTAAAGGAAAAAAAAGAACCCAACTTTTCCATTTTCCCTTCCTTTCCCTTTCCTACCAGATACACAAAATGTCTGTAATGGCCTCAGACAAAGCTCTAAAATAAAAATACAGTACTGTATATGTATACTTTACACTATGTGTAAGGGAACCTATCACATACATGTACATATCACATATTCACAAGAAAGTGGAAGGTTCCTTTTTTTAACTCTAAGAATTGAAGTTATATTAAACCCTATCCCATAAATTAAGTTAAATCATCATAAATTAAAATGTAATAAAATATTGCATGTAGATCTCTCTGAGCAACTATATTCTGAAAAGGAAGACCTCAGACTAAGGCCATGACTGAATAAGAACGCTCAGTCCCTAAAAATCACTAGCCGGCATTTGGTTTCTACAGGAGAAAAAAGGAGTCTTAGTCTTAAAATGAATAATTACATAGGCAACTCAGTTTCAGAAATTAACCAAGGTAAAACACTACAAAGCAAATTAGACAAATGTATGAAATGACAAGCTTTAAATAATTCCCCCAAAGGGAAAGACTGACTTCAAGCGTGGGATATAAAACATCCCTCGCAGGTAGAAGAGTCTAATTGAAAAAGGAAAAGAAAGAGAAAAAGAAAAGCGGAGGACACAAGAAAAACCTGAACAACACGCAAAAGCAAAGAAGCCAAAAAAAATTTTTTTTTAATTTTAATGGGTTTCTCCTCCCTCCCCCACTCCAGCCTCCACCCCCACCTTCGCAGGACAATAGGATCAGGGTCCTAACTGCAAACTTTAAACGTGTGAACCAGAAGCAGTTTTACTGCAGCTCCAACTGCAAATCTGCCCCTCATCCCGAACCTTAGCGCGCCCACAAATACTTCTGCCCTGAAAACACATCACCAAGATTTTGGTTAACACAAATCAAACCCATCACGAGATTCTTTTTTTCTCCCAAGTACCTGGAGGATCCATTTCAATATAAAATATCAGTTCTGTCGAGTAGGGCATCATCACCTCCCTCCAGTCTGCGTCATCGCGGTCCATACTCCACACTGTATTGTACATCGCGCTGTCAGGGGCAGGTCGTCAGGAAATATATAGAAAGCATATATACTTTTTATCTGGTATTTAAAAATCTAAAAATATTTATCTGTAAAAGTTCCAAACGGAAATGTACTTCGGGGTTTCCAACGGCCGGTACAAGTCCAGCCAACTACCAGGACAAGGACAGGGTCCTCCTCTCTCCCACAGCACCCAGAAAAATGCCCCTCGAACTTTCTAGCTACACGGTACAGAGAGGCT
This sequence comes from Carlito syrichta, assembly GCF_000164805.1. Taxonomy (NCBI): domain Eukaryota; kingdom Metazoa; phylum Chordata; class Mammalia; order Primates; family Tarsiidae; genus Carlito; species Carlito syrichta. The sequence continues at coordinate 85,774 of NW_007256244.1, read as the reverse complement.
TGGGGAGCGGAGGGCAGAGGTGCCAAAAAGCGGCTTCCCAAAAATCCTTTCTACACAGTCGCTCTCCGAAAAGCTCCCACCACCTCCAAATCTTTCCGCGGAAGCCACTTTTGTGTCCTTCGGAGGAGGGAGAATAAAAGGGAAAAAAAAGAACACGTTGGGAGAAAGCTGGGGAAGTGACAAAGGAAGTCATCAAAAGGGGGTTGGGGATTGCGTTCAAGTTTCGGGGTCCCACTGGTCTGCAGAGAGCGACTCCCTCAGGGGCCAGGACTCGGGCTCCGTTCCGGTCGGGATCCGAACCCAAGTTGCCGCAGCCCCAGGATCGGGACCCGTCGAAGACTCCGGCTCGGCTCGGCTCGGCTGGGCGCTCCCGCCGGGGCGTAAGCAGCCCAGCCGGTACCGGCTCCCCTCACGCTCTGCCCTGACTCCAGCCACTAGAGTTTCATTTTAACGGCGCGGAGGGGACACCCTTTCCCGCCCCCACTCTCCCCCCTCCCGCTGAGGCGCCACCCAACCGCGCAGGGCAGGGGGGACAGCTAGCATCACCACTGCTCCTGCCACTCTATGCCGCCTTGACGTGTGGGGTTGTTAGGTGCCTGAGAAGATGTTTAGGAAGCTGTCCTCCATCTCCGCTTTCAACTCTCCTCACCGCTCTCCTGGCCTCGGCTCTTGAACCAGCTATCCTCTCTCTCCCCCAGCCTCAATGAGAATGGTACAGTCCGGGCGCTGGCCGCACTCCAGGAGTCAGAGCTGCGAGCACGCGAGCCAGGCCGGGAGGGAGGAGGGGAGAGGGAAGAGAAGGAAGACGGATGCTGATTGGCTGATTCTGGTTGCCGGAGCCTGGAGCCTGCGTCTTTTGTCTGCCTTGCTCCAGCGAAGGAGCGGGAGACGGCTGCGCGCCCCAAGCGGGCCAATCAGGAGACAGCCGGCGCCGGCCGGTGAGGCAGCGATTGGTCAGAACCCAGTTACTAAGCGGGACAAAGGCAGAAGAGGAAAAGAAGAGAAGGAAAAAAAAAGAAAGAAAGAAAGCGCAAACGGCGGTTACTGACAGGCTGGGCGAGCGCTCGGGGGCTCAAGCTGCCCGGAGACAGGCAGGGCTCCCGCTGAGGCTCGGTCCGCCCGGACGAGTGAGGAGCGGGGAGGACGGGCTGGCGTGAGATGCCTCTGCCCGGAGACTGGCCGCGGGGGAGGGGAGCGGACATGGGAGGGGGTGCGTGTTGTCACTTGGCGGGGCGCACGCTCTTCTGGTCCTTACGAGGTCTCCGGGCAGAGTCCTTCCCCATAGACCTCTCCACTGTGTTGGGACAACCCTCCCCACGCCCCGTGATAAGTTGTCAGATAACGCAAAGGTCCCCAAACCCACTTGCAGGACCGCTACCGCTCAGTGAGAGGGTGTTCCCGTGACCCCCCTGCAGCCTTCCCAGCTGCTACCTGAGCCCAGTCCCTGCTTCTCCCCTTGAGCAGTTAGGCATTTCCTAGGGAGACACCGCAGTTCCTCTGTGCTCCCCACCGAAGGACTTTAGAACCCAGAAGTAACCCCACACCTAAAATAAATAGTGGTAAACCCTCCGATTCAAGTGCTCAAGCCAGAAAAAATGACCTGGAATTACATGTGTGATTTTGAGATAAATCACAGGTGTTGGAATCTCTCGCCAAAAGGGCTCTGTTCTGTTTCCCTGACAGACCCCCTTCCTCACATGCCCATTCCCTCCCCCAGGCTTAACGCTATGAGATTGGCTTCAGTGTGAAAATGCTGAATATTTCCATGCATTTCAGAAACAGCTAATTAACTTGCTGGGGAACACTGAATAGCTAAAAACAGATTTGTGTCTCCTGAAGATTGTGTCTGGAATTGCCATCCTACATACCCTACAATACTGTCTGAGGAGGCCAAAAACTGCTCCATTTCCTCTTTACGCTGGAGTAACAAAGCCCATTGTGTTTGAGTTGACAACCTGATTTAAGCCTTAGCAAAGCCTCCTACCCTGAGCGGGTCTGCTATATTGATTCGCCTATGGAAGAGTTGCCACGTCTCACCGTTTACCTCCTGAGGTGGTTCTGCCTTCCTTAAAGGTACCTTGACTGAGGTGAGACGGTTCCTGGGAACAGACAGTCAAAATGTAAATGAACTGGGTACAGGATAACTGGTTAAAAAGAGCCAGTAAAAGTATGGATGGAACTCAGAATACACACCAGGATTTTCATATGCTTTGTTACATTTCTGAAATCCAAATGTGATGCAGAAGCTAGATCAACTTTGGGGCAGGGCTCATTAATTTTAATCTCCTGAACCATTCCTTCAGGTAGAAGATGCTGGAAGAGCAACTCTAATTTGTGGCTAGCTTCCCAGCAGTCTCTACCTCCCATATCTGGGAGCCAGAAGTACTCAAGTTTGATCATTCAAAAGGCAAAACAATCAGTCAAGGGTAAATTGGTTTATTTTTGTTCACGGGTATCCCAGTGCATTCCCAAACAAAATGAGGGTGAAGAAAGAGGAAGTGTGGAAAAGATAATGGCTTTCAGATTTCTACAGCAGCCTTTGCCTGGACCACTTTTCATCTTTTAGTTGTGGGGTTTCAATTTTTAATACACAGAGCAATCACCCAGTCCTTTCCCACAGCTAAGGCTTTGGGGGGATGTAGTGAAGAAAAAGCACAGTATATAATCAAGTGCTCAAGACTGACACATGAAGGAAAGCTGTGATTCAACTTTGCCACCTAAAATTGTATGACCCAGCTCTCCAACTTAATAGACCTTTGAATAGAAGACCTCCAAAGAATAACAGTGATGCAAGAGGCAATGATGAATCAAGGAAAAGCATACTTCCTTCAGATGAGCTTGAATGAGTGCTCTGCCATGATGGGAAGCACCTGTCAGATAATGCTGGCCTTACTTTCTTTGAACTGAGAAATAGAAGTGAGGTTCTGATTGCTTGTCATCAAACTGCCTCAGGCTCTTTGGCAAAGGTAGGAGAAGTTAGCTCGGGTGTCCTGGACCACTTCCATCCTGAAGAATTATATTTGGCCTGGGTGTGGATTAAATTCGGCTCTAAGAGCTCAAACTCCTGGGTTACAACCTGCTACTTTGAGAGTTGCTTTTTTTCCTTTGCCTCCTCCCTTTCTTTTTTAAATTTAAGGTAGTCTTAGGTAAATCATGAAATCTGTCTGCCTTCATTTATAAATTTGTGAAATAGGAGATTTATATAAGCTGCTTAGTTTATTGTGAAACATTCTGAGAATGAAAAAAAAAGCCACTTAAGTATTTAAAATGAATAGTACCTTTCTGTAATTTCAAATGGATAGGATGTCCTTCGCTTTTCACCCTGGTATGGTTTTGCTCTGTAACTGTTCAAATATGCATTGTTTCCCCCTCTTTATTTCAGAGATGGATTAAATATTTCTTCTGTGCTCTGAATATAGGGTATGATCTCAGAGTTCTCTGTGCCAGCAGAATCAGTCTGGAGCTCAGCCAAAAGTTCTTCGTGATTAAAGGTGCCATCTGAGCACACAATATTTTTTAAAAGCCTTGCAAAATGGAAATGTACTTTTTTTTAAAAGTCACTAGCTTTAACACCAGAACTGACTTTAGCCTTTGAGGAAGGATTCCACTGACCTCGATCCCTTCTTCTGTCTCTTCTGTCATCATCTTCTCTTGACCACTTGTCTTGTGATAAGGCCCAGTCCTTACAACTAAATAAACTCAATAAAGGGACTCCCAGAAAGCACTACAATTATCAATTGTAGATTCCAGGACCTCCCCAGATACATGACTTGTAAATAGGAGATATAATAAGTATTGATGAAAAATTTTGCCTTTACAATGTGAAAAGAGTAATATTAGTAAATCTTCTGGAAAGATATCTCCTGAGAATGGATAGTCATTTCTTGAAACAGCAGTGCCTAAAATCATGATTTTCCATTTTTTTCCAAATAGTATTCCCCTTATTTGACATTTGCAATTTTTTACCTCCCCTCATCTTTCTTACCACTTGAATACCCATGATAGAGTTAATCATATCAGCCCAAGGCACTGAAATATTATGACATTAGATGAATGAGTAGACTTCATAGAAGTGGCATTCCTCCAGATGCTGCTAAATTCCAGGGCTTGGGGGCAATATTTGAAGGTTTCCTAAGACTTCTCAGCACATGATATAGATCTGCTCTGCCTCACTCTTCCCACTTTGGGTCCTCTTTCAGCTTTAGGGGTCATAAAAGAAGCAGGTCTCTCTCTAGCCTGACATGCTCCCCTCTTTTGGTGTCTGCCCTTCCAACAACACAAGGGCCAACTGGATGTTATGTATGTCACTGCTGCAAACTTCCCCTCCAACAGAGCAACAGATTTCAGCTCAGCTCTCACCAGGAGAGAGAGAGCAAATGAGATGCAAATGTCAGGAACAATAGTCTAGGCTGTTTCAGGAAGGCAGGGTACAAACTGGGCAGGCAGCTGGTAAACCTCATTTAATCATAACCTTGCGGAGGAAGGTTGTATTTTTACTCTCATTTTACAGATTAGGAAATTAAGACTCAGAACAGTGAAGGGACTTATTCAAAGTCATACAGCCACTGAGTAGCACAACCAGGATTAGAGCCCTACATTCTGACTGCCGGTTCATTGCCTTTCACAGCACTACACCATACAACTTTCCTCTCCTCTTCATTAACGTGGCCAATGTTTATTGATGCTTCCAAACACTGGAGATACAAAAATGAATAAGACTGTGTCTCTAACATAGAAGAGGGGCCAACAAAGGAATAAATAATTAAAGATATGTGATAAGTACTATCATCGAGAAATTGACAGTGTTGTAGGAGCCCCAAAGACAGTGATGATCTTTGCCCACGTGCAGGTGAGTAAAAGCTTCTAGAGGAAATGATTTTTTTTTTCTTTTTTTGTTTATATTGAATTGGAGTCTTACTCTGTCACCCAAGTTGGAATGCACACTCATGGCCACCGCAGCCTTGACCTGCTGGGCTCAGGCGATCCTTCCTCCTCAACCTTCCAAATAGCTAGAACTATAGGCGCACGCCACCACTCCTGGCTAATTTTTTGATTTATTGTAGAGACAAGGTCTCACCAAATTGCCTGGGCTGGTCTCAAACTCCTGGACTCAGGCAATCTTCTCACCTCGGCCTTCCAAAGGGCTGGGATTACAGGTTTAAGCCACCGCACCTGACCAGGGGATGACATTTGACTACCCCAAACTTGTATGAACCTCCTTTAAATATATGGTCCTTTACTTCTCAATGTTCCCAGTTCATATGATTAACTCCAAGCCTGAAAAAGTTTCATTGAGAGCTGACCCAGCCAGGCTCCATGGCTGAGCCTGTAATCCCAGAGCTTTGGGAGGCTGAGGTGAGTGGACTGCCTGAGCCTGCGGGTTCGAGACCTGCCTGGGCAACTTGGCGAGACCTCATCTCTACAATAAATCAAAAATTAGCTGGGCGTGGTAGCGCGCCTGTAGTTCCAGCTACTTGGAAGGCTGAGGTGAAAGGATCACCGGAGCCCAGTAGGTCGAGGCTGCAGTGGCTGGGAGTGGCCACTGCACTCCAGTTTGAGTGACAGAGTGAGACTCCAACTAAAAAAAAAAAAAAAGAAAGCTGACCCAAGGATCAGGTCATGAAAGAGTCCTCCATCTTCTTTAATCAGATTGAACTAGCCTCTTCACAATCTCTTTGCTTTGCCTTTTCCAATCCATACCCCACACAGCTAGGGGGACCACTCTGGATAAAAAATCTGAACATACTACTCTCTTGCTTAAACCCTGAAGAAATTCCTTTTGCTGTCCAGATAAGGCATCCAGGGCTTTGATGATCTAGCCCCTATCTATCTCTCCAATCTCTCCTCCAATGCAGTTCTTTGGGTCATTCCTATGAACTAGCTATTCTAAAGTACTTGCAGTTCTCAGAGCAGTAGAAAATTTCTCCTCCACACAGCACACTCCACTATAAAGTGGCAAAAACCTACTTCTCTGCATCTGAGCTCACAGGTTGTGTCCACACAGCCCCTGTACTGGCCTCTGCAAAGCCTTTGGCATACCATGTTTAAGTGTTTGTTTCTAGGGTTGTCTTTCTCTCCCACCACTCTTAGAGTTCCTGTTGGTGGAGAATGTGCCTTTGAACCATCAATGTCTAGCACAGGGCCTGGTTCACAGTGGGTAGCCAGTGAATGTTCTTTGTAGGTAAACTCTCCAAGAATGCTCTGGAGCAATCTAAATTCAGATTACCCTAGTAATCCCTTCGGTAGGTCTTCAGCTGACTCTCGTTTATTTAAAAGGACAAAGAAAACCAAAAAATGATACAGTTCTTTGGTTACAGGAACCAAGAGGGGCAGACAGTGACCTTTCCCTCCCATTGGCTGCCCCTAGGGTCTTTACCACAGACACTGAGTTCCGCTGCCCTTTTATTTTATCAGCTGTGAATTGTTTGCAAAATTCCAAGCAGTTTGTAGGAAATTCAGGAAAAGTCAGCAGCGAAAAGAGAAACTGGTTTCATTTTCCAGCCCAACTCACTTCTGAAACATAATACTATATAGGGCTTTAAAACATGCTCTCTTCCTGTGGTCATTATTTCAATAACTTTGGGCAATTTGTAGTTCATGCCTTCTTTCTAGAATGTACAGTAATCTCCCTGTAATTCCATAGGTCTCAAATCTAAAAATCATTTTATATGTTTCATTGTTAGAGGGCAAAATCAGTTCAGTTCCCTTACTGGACAACTTTAGTTTTAAAAAGGAAAAAAAAAACTTATAGCATCTTTCTTCACAATGAATAAAATCTCAAGCATCCTTTTTAGAAATGGTAAATACATAGATTACTAAGAATTAAAATAAAAGGCTTCCTTCAGCCTCCTCAGATACCTATGCCGGGGTATCAGCCTTAAAATCTGGGAAAATGGGCCAGATACTGTGACTCACACCTGTAATTCCAGTGCTTTGGGAGGCCAAGGCAGGAGGACTGTTTGAAGTGAGGAGTTTGAGACCAGGCTGGGCAACAGAGAGAGATCTTGTCTCTTAAAATAAATTTTTTAAAAATCTGGGAGGCTGAGCACGGTGGCTCAAGCCTGTAATCCCAGCACTCTGGGAGGCTGAGGTGAGAGCATTGCCTGAGTCCAGGGGTTCGAGACCAGCCTGGGCAACTTGGTGAGACCGCGTCTCTACAATAAATCAAAAAAATTAGCTGGGCATGGTGGCAAGTGCCTGTAGTTCCAGCTACTTGGAAGGCTGAGGTGAAAGGATCACCTGCCCGGCAGGTCAAAGATGCAGTAGCCGTGAGTGTGCCACTGCACTCTAGCCTGGGTGACAGAGTGAGACTCCAACTCAAAAAAAAAAAATCTGGGAAAGTGGTGTGACTTCTAGGATTTGAAGGTCACCATTTGAGTAAGAAAAATGCAAGCATGCCGGGCTCGGTGGCTCAGCCTGTAATCCCGCGCCTTTGGGAGGCTGAGGTGAGTGGATTGCCTGAGCCCGTGGGTTCGAGACCCGCCTGGGCAGCGAGACCTCATCTTTACAATAAATCAAAAATCAGCCGGGTATGGTAGCGCATGCCTGTAATTCTGGCTACTTGGAAGGCTGAGGCGGAAGGATCGCCGGAGCCCAGCAGGTCGAGGCTGCGGTGGCCAGGAGCGGCCACTGCACTCCAGTCTGGGCGACAGAGTGAGACTCCAACTCAAAAAAAAAAGAAAAATGCAAGCATGGAATGTAAGACACCTGGTCATTTATGTCTTCAACTCTGAGCATTTGATTGAAAAATGATATACCCACAGTGATTTACCTTCCATTCAAAGGTAGAGACTACCTCGTGTTCTGCTCATCTTATGCATCTTGCAAAGGAGGTACTCTGGCAACACCAGAGTCTAGTAAGGCACTCATGAAGATCATTGCTGTTCAGCAAACTTCATTCAGGATCTTGTATCTCCCCTTTCAGTGCCAATATATGAAATTCTAAATTATGTCATTTTAGGGCTAACATTCTTTTTTTTTGAGTTGGAGTCTCAATCCTTTGCCCAGGCTGGAGTGCAGTGGCATGCATGCTCACGGCCACCCCAGCATCGACCTGCTGGGCTCCAGTGATCCTTCTGCCTCAACCTTCCGAGTAGCCGGAACTATAGACGCACACTACCACACTCGGCTATTTTTTATTTTATTGTAGAGACAAGGTCACACCAAGTTGCCCAGGCTGCCCAAGTTGCCCAGGCTGCCCATTTGCCCAAGCCTGTGGTCTCAAACCCCCGGGTTCAGGCAATCCACTCGCCTTGGCCTCCCAAAGTGCTGGGATTACAGGTTAAGCCACCGAGCCCAACCTGGGCTAACACTCTTAAGATCCTGAGAGTATATGTTCAAAAGCAATATGTTTTCATAATGCAAATAAAAATATAACTGGTCATCACATATATTAAATATGTAATATGAAAATCTCACCTAAAGAAGATTTATTAAATGTTAGTAGTTGTTAGGTCACACTCCCAGCAGGGCCTCCAGAATGTTAGGTCAGTTCTGTTGAAGGTGTAGGTGTCCGGTGCCGTGAGAAAGAAGCAAAGAATGATCTGGTGCCGTGAGTAAGAAGCAAAGAATCATACAGAAGTTAGATTAGAAAATATAAAATATTGCTTATTTAGAAAGCAAATTAGAGAAAGAGAAAGGGAGGATTCACCTCCCCAAGGTCAGGAAGGAGGCCAAAGCCATGAAACATGGTGACAGCCATAGCTCAAAGAGCATATTGCCACACCAGAGTCTAGTAAGGCAATGGCAAGTGGCTACTTGAAGTCAAATGTTTTGGTTTTGGTTTTGGTTTTTTTTGAGTTGGAGTCTCACTCTGTCACTCAGACAGGAGTGCAGTGGCCACTCCCAGCCACCGCAGCCTCAACCTGCTGGGCTCTGGCGATCCTTCCACCTCAGCCTTCCAAGTAGCTAGAACTACAGGCGTGCACTACCACACCTGGCTAATTTTTGATTTATTGTAGAGATGAGGTCTCGCCAAGTTGCCCAGTCGGGTCTCGAACCCACGGGATCAGACAATCCATTCACCTCAGCCTCCCAAAGTGCTGGGATACAGGCTGAGCCACCGAGCCTGGCCAAAGTCAAATGTTTTTAAACATTCCCCTTTGAAGGGGGCAGGTTGTTAAGGTGGTTGGGTGGTGGATGATCTGCTCCACATTATCAGGAAGGGACAGGTAAGTGTAGGTACTGACATCAGTAGATGGACAGATGGACAAACAGGCAAATGGGTGGGTCAGCAACAAGACTGCTGCCATGGTGATGAGATCTGTGTCATATAGGTCACGAAGGGCTGATTAGGTTAACTTAGGTCTTTATTTATTTATTTATTTATTTTTGAGTTGGAGTTTCACTCTGTCGCCCAGACTGGAGTGCAGTGGCCACTCCCGGCCACCGCAGCCTCAACCTGCTGGGCTCTGGCGATCCTTCCGCCTCAGCTTTCCAAGTAGCTAGAACTACAGGCACATGCTACCACGCCTGGATAATCTTTTAATTTATTGTAGAGATAAGGTCTCACCAGATTCCCCGGGCTCATCTCCCACCTCAGCCTCCCAAAGTGCTGGGATTATAGGCTTGAGCCACCATACTTGGCCTACGTGTGCTTTTAAACTGACTAACTCTGAGACCAAGATGAAGACTAGAGAGTACCCTTTGCTTACCCTCTCCATCTTTCCTCCCCAACAGCCTTACTCTCTCAGCTTCTTCCTTCCTTCCTTGACTCCTGAGTCTTAACTTCACACCCTTCACTGATTCTGTTCTTATAGCATCTGACTGTGTTCCTAACTACAACTCAAATTTACCCCTTGGATCATGTCTTCTTTTCTAAGGCAATGGAGGAATCTAGCCCAGTATCCTACTTGACATTGGGCCTTGCATTTGATGTTTCTCCTGGGTTCTCCCAGGACCCTGCAAATGAGAACTAGACAATATCTATCATATCCATGAACTACCTACTCTCCAAAATCTTAACTTGAATAGACTGCTCTTTCTGACCTACATCTCCTTTCTTTTCTCTCTTGCCAAGCACAAGTATTAGGGGGAAATTATTACCACCTAATACTACTTTAATGAGTTGAATAGTGATCCCCAAAAAAGATGTATCCCTTAAAGTAAAATTTAAAGACATCTGGGAAAGCAGTGTGACTTCTAGGGCTTAAAGATCACCTAAGGGGCCGGGCACAGTGGCTCAAGCCTCCTTTTGGGAGGCAGAGATGAGAGGATTGCCAAAGTTCAGTGGTTCGAGACCAGCCTGGGCAATTTGGCGAGACCTCATCTCTACAATAAATCCAAAAAAATTAGCTGGATGTGGTAGCCCACACCTGTAGTCCCAGCTACTTGGAAGGCTGAAGAGGAAGGATCACCACTGCACTCCAACCTGAGCAACAGAGTGAGACTCCAACTAAAAAAAAAAAAGCACCTAAACCTTGAAAGCTGGGAATGTGGCCTTATTTGAAAAGGGGTCTTTGCAGATATAATTAAATTAAAAATCTTGAGATGAGATCATCCTGGATTTAAAGTGGATCCTAGATACAATGACTGGTGTGTCCTTATAAGAGAAATGCAGAAGCCGGGCTCGGTGGCTCAGCCTGTAATCCCGTGCCTTGGGAGGCTGAGGTGAGTGGACTGCTTGAGTCCGCGGGTTCAAGACCCGCCTGGGGAACTTGGTGAGACCTCATCTCTCACCCAGAAAAAAATTAACTGGGTGTGGTAGCGCGCGCCTGTGGTTACAGCTACTTGGAAGGCTGAGGCGGAAGGATCGCCGGAGCCCAGCAGGTGGAGGCTGCGGTGGCCCAAGCATGCCACTACACTCCAGTCTAGGCAACAGAGTGAGACTCCAACTCAAAAAAAAAGAGAAATGCAGAGAAAAATTGGAGACATAGATACATGTAAAGGCAGTGTAAAGACAGTGGCTAAGACTGGAGTGTTGTATCTATAAGCCAAGGAACACTAAGAATCGTTGCAACCACTAGAAGCTAGGAGAGTGGCATGGAGCAAATTCTCCCTCAGAGTATCCACAAGAAACCAGCTCTATCAACTTCTTCATTTTGGACTTCAATTTCTGCAAATTGTGAGAGAATAAAATTCTGTTGTTTTAAGCTACCCAGTTTATGGTAATTCATTGCAGAATCCCTAGGAAATGATACAATTACCATAAATTTAGGGGTTTTTTTAAGATTTTTTTTTTTTTTTTTTTTTTGAGTTGGAATCTCACT
>NW_007256244.1:73233-74547 GCF_000164805.1 Carlito syrichta | reverse complement strand
GCTGATTTTTTTGATTTATTGTAGAGATGAGGTCTCGCTGCCCAGGCGGGTCTCGAACCCGCGGGCTCAGGCAACCCTCTCACCTTAGCCTCCCAAAGGCGCGGAATTACAGGCTGAGCCACCGAGCCCGGCTTAAAAGATATTTTAATATCAATATTAGAGAAAATATAATTTTAGAATAAAGTGCTATCCTTCCCAAGAAATGACTATAAGTCACTTTAAACTTAAATATAGTGCTCAAACTGATGTAACTCTTTTATAGACTAGCTTTAGTCCTAGGAACCACAGGTCTAACCCTAAGGTGGATCTTTTCTTGTTTTTTGTTTGTTTTTTGTTTGTTTGTTTGTTTTTTGTTTGAGTTGAAATCTCACTCCCTCGACCAGGCTGGAGTGCAGTGGCACACTCACGGCCACCCCAGCGTTGACCTGCTGGGCTCAGGCGATCCTTCCGCCTTAGTCTTCCAAGTAGCAGGAACTACAGGTGTGCACTATCACGCCCAGCTAACTTTTTTTTTTTTTTTGAGTTGGAGTCTCACTCTGTCACCCAGACCAGAGTGCAGTGGCCGCTCCCAGCCACCGCAGCCTCAATCTGCTGGGCTCCGGCGATCCTTCCACATCAGCCTTCCAAGTAGCTGGAGCTACAGGCACACACTACCACGCCCGGCTGATTTTTGATTCATTGTAGAGATGAGATCTCGCCAAGTTGCCCAGGCGGGTCTCGAGCCCGCGGACTCAGGCAATCCACTCAACTCAAACTCCCAAATCACGGGATTACAGGCTGAGCCACCGAGCCTGGCAACTTTTTGATTTATTATAGAGATGAGGTCTCGCCAAGTTGCCCAGGCTGTTCTCGAATCCGTGGGTTCCCAAAGTGCTGGGATTACAGGCTTGAGTCACCGCATCCAGCCAAGGTAGATCTTTTATTTTATTTATTTATATATATATATATTTATTTTTGAGTTGGAGTCTCACTCTGCCGCCCAGACTGGAGTGCAGTGGCATGCTACCAGCTACCACAGCCTCGACCTGCTGGCTCCAGCGATCCTTCCGCCTCAGCCTTCCAAGTAGCTGGAACTACAGGCGCGTGCTACTACGCCCAGCTATTTTTGATTTATTGTAGAGATGAGGTATCGACAAGTTGCCCAGGCGGGTCTAGAAACCACGGGCTCAGGCAATCCACTCTTCTCAACCTCCCAAGGCGCAGAATTATAGGCTGAGCCAGCGAGCCCAGCTCAAGGTGGATCTTTTTTTTTTTTTTGAGTTGGAATCTCACTCTGTCGCCCAGACTGGAGTGCAGTGGCCGCTCCCGGCCGAA
>NW_007256244.1:71151-72920 GCF_000164805.1 Carlito syrichta | reverse complement strand
AATAAATCAAAAAATTAGCCGGGCGTGGTAGCGCGAGCCCGTAGTTCCGGTTACTCGGAAGGCTGAGGCGGAAGGATCGCCGGAGCCCAGCAGGTCGAGGCTGCGGTGGCCGGGAGTGGCCACTGCACTCCAGTCTGGGTGACAGAGTGAGACTCCAACTCAAAAAAAAGAAAAAGAAAAACTATGTTTGCCGACTTAGCTCTAGGCTGGCCTCTGATCATAATTGAGATTACTTTGGTTCATCTTGTATCTTCCTCCTCTGAAGTTTCAAACTTTTACTACTCAAATGACTGCCTTACACTCTCAGATCAGTAAATGTGACCTCACCTATTACTTCACAGAAACCAACAGGCATGACATCCCCTTCCTTCTTAACCCCTTAGGGGCTTATAAACCTATTGTACCCATTCTTGCTTCCTTACATTCCTCTCTAAGGTGAATTTCTTTCCCTCAGTTGTAAGCTAATTACCAGATTTAACTTTTGAATGGCAACCTCTTCAGCCTCCTAAAGTGCAAATCCTAGCTTCTCTTCTGTCTATACAAATACCTACTGGATACTCCAGACACTTCAAAATCATCATATGTAGCTAGTTCCTTTTCTAATTAGGTAACAGAGCCAGATTAAAATATAGGCCAAACAGGAAGAAAGCATGTGCAAAACCCCAGAGAAGAACATATGGCTTTCTGGGGCTATTGAAAATAGTGCAGGCTGGCCAAAATGTTGAAGGAGGTAAAGGGTGGTGAGAGATGAAGCTACAGGGTAAGCATAAAGAGCTTTGTAAGTCAAGATAAGGAATGTATACTTTATGCTCAAGCATGGGGGGCATTAAAGAGTTTTAAGCAGAGTAGCATGATCAGATTTGCATTTGGGAATCATCACAGATTGCAGAGTGGATTGAAGGAGGAAACTTTGAAGACATGGAAAACATTGTTGTAACAATGTAGGCAAAAGATGGAGGGTCCTGTGTAGATTTGAGAGCTGCTTCAGACTAGAGGAGGCCACACTTGGTAAATGATTAGGTAACAGCACCTCTCCACCCTAAAAAATGTAAACAATGAGTCACTCAATAATGAGATTACATCCTTTCTGGTGGAAAATCCTTCCCTTTATTGGTAGTGTTTTTTTCCTTTGCTTCTTCAGGTGATTAATTAATTTTCAGGACCTTACTGGGTAGATCAGCTAGCTCCCAGTGCACCTCTTATGGGTTAAGTAAGGCCTGAGGGTATGAGTGGATTGGGGACCGAGGCTGGTCAGTCAATTGTCCCATTGTAGGGATACATTTTTCTTTTCCTTTTTTTTTGAGTTGGAGTCTCACTCTGTCGCCCAGACTGGAGTGCAGTGGCCGCTCCCGGCCACCGCAACCTTGACCTGCTGGGCTCCAGCGATCCTTCCGCCTCAGCCTTCCACATAGCTGGAACTACAGATGCATGCTACCACACCCAGCTAATTTTTTGATTTATTGTAGAGATGAGGTCTTGCCTGCCCAGGTGGGTCTCGAACCCGCGGGCTCAGGCAATCCACTCACCTCAGCCTCCCAAAGGCGCGGGATTACAGGCTGAGCCACCGAGCCCGGCTCTAATTTTTGATTTATTGTAGAGATGAGGTCTCGCCAAGTTGCCCGGGTGGGTCTTGAACCTGTGGGCTTAGGCAATCCACTAGCCTCAGCCTCCCAAAGTGCTAGGATTACAGGCTGAGCCACTGAGTCCAGCCTCTTTTAGTTACTTTTAAATATATAGGCCGGGCTTGGTGGCTTAGCCTATAATTCCAG
>NW_007256244.1:65059-70686 GCF_000164805.1 Carlito syrichta | reverse complement strand
TTGGGAGGCCGAGGCGAGTGGATTGCCTGAGCCCATGGGTTCAAGACCAGCCTGGGCAACTTGGTGAGACCTCATCTCTACAATAAATTATAAAAACTAGCCAGGTGTGGTGGTGTGTGTCTGTAGTTCCAGCTACTTAGAAGGCTGAGGTGGAAGGTTCGCCTGAGCACAGCAGGTCGACACTTGAGTGGCCGTGAGCATGTCACTGCACTCCAGCCTGGGCTACAGAGTGAGAAGCCAACTCAAAAAAAGAAAAGAAAAAAAATATATAATACAGTTACCCTACTACAGTCACCCTACTCTACTATTGCACATGCGAATTTACACTTTTTTATCTAACTGCACCATTTCTAGCAATTAATTAACCTCTCTTCATCCCCTACCTCCCACCACACTCTTTCCCAGACTCTGGTATGTATCATTGTAGTGGATACTTTTCTTTTTGAGTTGGAGTCTCACGCTATTGCCCAGGCTGGAGTGCGTTGGCACACTCACAGCCACCACAGCCTCGACCTGCTGAACTCAGGTGATCCTTCAGCCTCAGCCTTCCAAGTAGCTAGAACTACAAGGCACGGGCCACTATGTCCAGCTAATTTTTTTTTTTTTTTTTTTTTTGAGTTGGAGTCTCACTCTGTCACGCAGACTGGAGTGCAGTGGCCACTTCCGGCCACCGCAGCCTCGACCGGCTGGGACAGCAATCCTTCCGCCTCAGCCTTCCAAGTATCTGAACCACAGGTGCGCTACCACACCCGGCTAATTTTTTATTTATTGTAGAGATGAGGTCTCACTAAGTTGCCCAGGCGGGTCTCGAACCTGCGGGCTCAGGCAATTCACTCACCTCAGCCTCCCAAGGCACGGGATTACAGGCTGAGCCACTGAGCCCAGCCATAATTTTTTGATTTACTGTAGAGATGAGGTCTCGCCAACTTTCCCAGGCTGGTCTCGAACCCGTGGACTCAGGCATTCCTCTCACCTCGGCCTCCCAAAGTACTGGGATTATAGGCATGAGCCACTGCACCCAGCCTGTAGTAGATACTTTTTAATACATCTGACCAGTTCATCATTATCTCCCCCTTATCAATTTATATGTGACCTTGCCCCTAGCCATAGTTGGTAGGACCTAGGCTGAAGTGATTAGAGTTTCTTTTACAATTATTTTGAAATAGTACCCAAAACAAGATCCCTTCAGGGTATGGACCTATAACATAGAATCAATCTCTGCAGCTAGCTGTGGCCACTGTCCACCCCAGGGCTGAGTTGCAAAAGAAGCTAGTCTTCAGAAAGCCAAAGAAGGAAGAAGGAAATGGCTCTGAATGGAGCATGGAATGAAGAATAGAAAGAATACAAGCAGTAATCAATTTGCTCATCGCAGAGCTTTTTTTTTTTTTTTTTTGAGTTGGAGTCTCACTCTGTCGCCCAGACTGGAGTGCAGTGGCCGCCCGCCACCACAGCCTCAACCTGCTGGGCTCTGGCGATCCTTCTGCCTCAGCCTTCCAAGTAGCTGGAACTACAGGCGCGTGCTACCACACCCAGCTAATTTTTTATTTATTGTAGAGATGAGGTCTCGCCAAGTTGCCCAGGTGGGTCTCGAACCTGCGGGCTCAGGCAATCAACTCACCTCAGCCTCCCAAAGGCGCGGGATTACAGGCTGAGCCACCAAGCCCGGCTGTAGAGCTTCTTAAGACCCTGCTTTATCAGCCCACACCTAACATCTGTAGGGCCCAGGGCAAAAGTATAAATGGAGGTCCACATACCATATGTCAAAATACTTAAAAGTTAGAAATCAAACTAACAAATCAATGAGTTAAAAAAATACTCAATTATCCTATCTTGCCAAATATATCTTCATGTAAACCTAGAACACTGGAATTCATGGATATTTCAAATTTAGAATTCATGGATCATTAGTGTTCTGACAGAACAAGGGGGAGGGAGGAGATGGAGAGCTAATCTCTTTCTCTTTTCACTCCTGGCTCTATCATTATACTGTGAGACTGTGAGAGGAGTGCTTGTGCACATGTCCAAGCTCCTTCCATCCATCCACATCTTACTCTGTTTTGTTGCTATAATAGAATACCTGAAGCTGGGTAATTTATAAAGAAAAGAGGTTTATTTTGATTCATGATTCTGTTGGCTGGAAAGTCCAAGATTGGGCAGCCAAATCTGATAAGGACCTTATGCTGCTTCCACTCATGGTACAAAGTGGAAGGGGAGCTGGCATGTGCACAGAGATCACATAGTGAGAGAGGAAGCAAAACAGAGAAACCAAGGAGGTCAGACTATTTCAACAACCTGTTCTAACAGAAACCAGTCTATTCCCATGAAAGAAAGAACTCACTCCCACAGGAGGTCATCAATGTATTCATGAGGGATCCTCCTCCATAACTCAAACACCTCCCATTAGGCCCGACCTACTAACACTCCACATGGGGGATCAAATTTCAATATGAGTTATGATGGGGACAAGCTACATACAAACCACAGCAATCCCCTTACAAACAGCAATCCCTGGACCATCCCTTGAGTCTAAAAGTGCTCATACTGATAATGATATCCTTAGGAGAATATATTCAAGGAGAAGGCCCATGCAGTTCCTGGAAACAGGCTAAAGTCCATTTGGGCAGGGAATTCCAGCATTCAAGATACTGAGCATGCTCTAAAAGAGGGAGGTGAGATAAGAGGGATTCTTATCTGGGTGGATAAGTACCCTTGGCTCATGGATTTCTCATCCTATAGTAAGAAGTGGCCTCAGAGAAGGACTGAAGCAGACTCTCCTAAGCATGGGGCTCAGGACAGGGGTCCATCTTTTTCAGGTCTAATAGAGCTGCTTATATACATTCCTTGTTTATTTAAGTAGGCTCCAACTAGATTCTGTTACTTGCAACCCAAGAACCCTAGGGCCCTGCCTTTGCCCTAGGAACCACTGTCCAGTTTTCTCCCTCTGTTCCTCAAGGATTCTATAGTAGTACCTGGAAAAGGGCTTTCTCATGAATCCTATACCTAACCAAGTGGTTCAAAAGCAAGGAGGCAGTTTTTTCATGGGTTCTGCATTAGTGGTAAATTTTTTTTTTTTTTGAGTTGGAGTCTCACTCCATCGCCCAGACTGGAGTGCAGTGGCCGCTCCCGGCCACCGTGGCCTTGACCTGCTGGGCTCCGGTGATCCTTCCGCCTCAGCCTTCCAAGTAGCCGGAATTACAGGCATGCGCTACCACGCCCGGCTGATTGTTTGATTTATTGTAGAGATGAGGTCTTGCTGCCCAGGCGGGTCTCGAACCCGCGGGCTCAGGCAATCCACTCACCTCAGCCTCCCAAAGGCGTGGGATTACAGGCTGAGCCACCGAGCCCGGCTAGTGGTAAATTATTTTGGTCAATCACTGTGACTTTCCTCTCCTACTTTCAGTCTATACACTATACCTTTAATTAGTGATTTTGCACTAATAGATAGCTCCAGATTCTAAATATAGCACTTTTATTCTTGCATCTTCTGGCAGTATACTCAACATCATATCAGGGTTTATGGGCCCTGCCTCCCATCTGATTTGGAAGTCCTCCAAAATGCGAAGAGTGCTTAGATGCTAGGCAGTCAACAATGTCATATGTTCTCTACAACCCCATCAATCTCCCTTGGAGAAGGCCCTGGTGCAATCCCTCAGGAAGCCTTGAGTATTTCCTTTAGGGACAACCCACCCCATCCCCACAAACTTGGTTTGGATCTTGCCCATCACTTCTCTCTCCAACTCTGCACTCACAGTTGGGGTAGTAATGATCTTCCCTGGACCACACAGTCAAATGCCACCATGAACATGGTATCCAAGACAGACAGGAGTCCCCTCCTAGACCTGTATCAGAGCCTGACTCTCAGTGGCCTGTGAGCATACCCAGTGAAGAGAAAGCATCCTCACAGACCTATAGTGGACTTTACCAGAAGCAACCAGCCTAGCACTAGGAAACAAATGGGCAAGTCAGGGGTAGCCTAGCACCCGACACACACGTTTTCTTAGCACTTACCTGTGATTTCCCACTTCTGAGGCAGGAACTCTGGTTTTTTAATAGTGTTACACTTCTATCAGACAGACTTGTACTAACAAAAACAATGGACTTTCTCTCATCTTCATTTTGCTAACATTGTACCTTATCCCAATGCCCGCCATACATCAGTGTGAGTCAGTAATTGCTAGAACAAGCCTGAACTAAGCAGCTAACCAAAGTTATCAAAGCATTGAACCTCCAAAAGGGCTCAAGAGAGTGAGGGAATTGACTTCCTTCTGGATTTTAAGCTGACTTCTGAATCGGTGCCCTGGGTCTACCCTGATAATGCCTAGTTAGAACACTAGAGGATTTTAAAATCCTGGAAGAGTTTTTTATAAGCATTATGAATGTCTCCAATTTTCCAATGGGACAGAATCAGTTGTTAATAATGGAAATCTTCTCATGGACTGTGCCTACCCCCTGTAATAGTACATGTCATCACATTTTTCTGAACTCAAGTAAAATTACTGAAGTTATAAAGGGACAACTTCAGGCCCAAGTCTCCCATATGGTTCAGTATAACTATATTAGCATGACTTTTCAGTTGCAAGTGACAGAAAACTAGTGAAAGCCAAATAAAGGAATAGTCTCATTTCAGGAACAGCTGAGTATAGGTGCTCAAATAATATTAACAAAAGCTAGTCATTTCTTCTTCCATCTGCTATCTTCCTAAGTGAGCACAAGGACCCTGTACCGCAGCTCTAGACAGACTTTCCACCCAATTAGCAACTCCATCCAGCAAAGCAGCAAGTTTCTCCATGTTGTTATAGAAAAATTCAGGGAGTTGAATTTAATTGGCCTACCTGGGTCACATGCTCATCCCTGAACCAATCACTGAGTCCAATTAGGTGGAATGTTCTAATTAGCCAGGCCTAGGTCATGTGGCCACCCTGGAAGCAGAGGGTGGGGATCAGCTGCACCCAATCTTCAGAGATTGAGAACTGGAGAGAACTGCTGAAAGAAAATCGGAGCAGACCAAAAAAAAAAAAAAAAAAAAAAAAAAAAGCCATGTTCACTACTCTTGAAGAGCCATTGTTCATGCTCCTCCAAGATTGGGGGCGGGGGAGGGAGAAGAGAGAGAGAGAAAGAAAGACACACACACGTATACACATATATGAATAAATAAGTAATGAATATATAAATGAATAAATAAATAATTCCAGATAAATTCAAATGACAAATCACTTTCTCCAGCAATCTTTGGAGAATAACATGGGTTCCTGAAACCCCCACCCCTTCATATTGGTAGACCTATATAAGATATAAAATACACCCCATTTATGTCCTCTGCAGTTGTAGAGATTTTATAATATTTGCTCTGACATTCAGTGTTGGAAACAACTGACTCCATAGGAAGTGGCTAAGCTATCCTGTATGTGGAGCACAGTGTGCTGGCCTATTTTGGAATGTCTATTGAGAACCAGGAAAATCCATCCAAACTGAGATCTTACCTGATTTTTTTCTTCACGATCACAAGAGTATATCTATGGGTTGTAGAATTCAGAGGCAATGAAGCAGATCTTTAAGGTGATTTCAAAAGTCATCCATCTCAGATAATACAGACTTCCTGCACCATTTTCTTTTTTTTTTTTTGAGTT
>NW_007256244.1:63312-65039 GCF_000164805.1 Carlito syrichta | reverse complement strand
TCGAACCCGTGGGCTCAGGCAATCCACTCACCTCAGCCTCCCAAAGGCGCGGGATTACAGGCTGAGCCACCGAGCCCGGCCACCATTTTCTAAAGGGCTTGAGTTTCAACCTTCAGCTTATGCTGCTTACCCTAAACCCATTATACTAAGTCACATCCCATTCTTGGAAACAGAAAACAACTCTGGTTTGGTCCTTCCATGACACCTTCTCTATTTTTTTAATCTTTGGGAATCCCCCAAATTAAAGCTTTAAGTTAGAGGACCCAGAGTGGAAGGTGAAAAAAATGGGAATTTTTGGCTCTTCCTTCCCTTGATTGTCTTGTGACATCTACAACTATTCGAGGATAAAACATCCAGATAGTCTGTCCCTGCATGTTTCAGGTAAACACTTTAAAGAATCTAGATTTGATCCACCCATCCCCTCCCTGCACACAAACACACACATAGACATTAATGTACCTACCTCTCCTGAACACTACCAGGATACAACATAAAATCACAGATTTTCCACTTCTCTCATCTCCACAAGTCTTTTTGTTTGTTTGTTTGTTTTTGAGTTGGAGTCTCACTCCGTCGCCCAGACTGGAGTGCAGTGGCACGCTCCCAGCCACCGCAGCCTCGACCCGCTGGGCTCCGGTGATCCTTCTGCTTCAGCCTTCTGAGTAGCTGGAATTACAGGCACACGCTACCACACCTTGCTGATTTTTTAATATTTATTGTAGAGATGAGGTCTCGCCAAGTTGCCCAGGTGGGTCTTGAACCCGCGGGCTTAGGCAATCCACTTACCTTGGCCTCCCAAAGTGCTGGGATTACAGGCTGAGTCACCGAGCCCAGCTGGCATCTTTTATTTCATCCTCTGATAGGACAGAAAAAAAAAACCTGAACAGCCCTCTCCACTACTAGCTTTATCAGAGCATTCAACACTCAGCCAACTAACACTGACACTTGAAAACTCCCCTTGCCAGACTAAGATGTTCTGCTATCCATCACTCACAGCATCTCAGATAGTACCCCAGCAAAGAGCACCCCATGCTAGAGGTGACTTTCCCCAAAAATACCCTCAATTTTTGGATCTTTATAAGTCTCCAGATTAATGGCATAGTCTTTCCTTTCACCCGTCCCCAGTAACTAGGCCAATGATTCTGGTAGCAGTTGGGGCTGTTTTGTTTCGTTTTCTTTCTTTCTTTCTTTTTTTTTTTTAAGTTGGGATCTAAAGTGATGCTCCTGCCTCAGCCTCCCAAGTAGCTGGGACTACAGGCATGCACCACTGTACCCAGCTAGCTTTTTTATTTTTTGTAGAGACAAGGTTTCGCTATGTTGCCTAGACTGGTCTTAAACTCTTGGGCTCAAGCAATCCTCTCACCTTGTCCTCCCAAAATACTGGGATTACAAGCCACTGTGTCTGGTCAGAGCTGTTTTCTTTTTTTTTTTTTTTTGAGTTGGAATCTCACTCTGTCGCAGGCTGGAATGCAGTGGCACGCTCACGGCCACTGCAGCCTCCACCTGCTGGATTTAGGCAATTCTTCCACCTCAACCTTCCAAGTAGCTGGAGCGACAGGCACATGCTACCATGCCTGGCTTATTTTTTTAATTCTTGTAGAGATGAGGTCTCACCAAGTTGCCCACACAGGTCCAGAGCTGTTTTCTTTTTTTTTTTTGAGTTGGAATCTCACTCTGTCACCCAAACTGGAGTGCAGTGGCCGCTCCCAGCCACCGCAGCCTCGACC
>NW_007256244.1:61072-63292 GCF_000164805.1 Carlito syrichta | reverse complement strand
GAACTACAGGTGCGCACTACCGCGCCCAGCTAATTTTTTATTTATTGTAGAGATGAGGTCTCGCTGCCCAGGCAGGTCTCGAACCCGTGGGCTCAAGCAATCCACTCACCTCAGCCTCCCAAAGGCACGGGATTACAGGCTGAGCCACCAAGCCCGGCTTTTTTTTGGTTTTTTTTTTTTTTTTTTTTTTTGAGTCGTGGTCTCACTCTTTTACCTGGGCTGGAGTGCAGGGGTACAATCATGGTTCACCGCAGTCTTGTCCTTCTGGGCTCAAGCAATTCTTCTCAGCCTCCTAAGTAGCTAGGACTGCAGGCACACAGGCACACAACTACGTCCAGCTAATTTATTATTTTTTTTTGTAGAGATGAATTCTCGCTATTTTTCCTAGACTGATCTCAGACTTCTGGGATCAAGCAATCTTCTCGTCTTGGCCTCCCAGTGTGCTAGGACTACAGGTGTGAGCCACCACACCTGACCCACAGTCTTTTTAAATCCAATTCATACAGGTTTCTGGAAATCTCTACCTCTATGTGCAAATTTTTCAATGTTATCTTGGTCATTGTCCTAAGCATCAATTGACTTTTTGTTTGTCTTTTTTTTTGAGTTGGAGTCTCATTCTGTCGCTTAGGCTAGAGTGCAGTTGCACACTCATGGCCACCGCAGTCCTGACCTGCTGAGTTTAGGCGACCCTTCCACCTCAGCCCTCCAAGCAGCCAGAACTACAGGCACATGCCACCACGCCCAGCTCATTTTTTATTTATTGTAGAGACGAGGTTTTACCAAGTTGCCCAGGCTGGTTTCGAACCCACGGGCTCAAGCAATCCACTCGCCTTGGCCTCTCAAAGTGCTGGGATTACATGCTGATCCACTGAGCCTGGCTGATTGGCTTTGTTTCTAGAGGTAGTGATGAGTCCATGGTACAAATATAAACTTCAGTAAGATTCAAAATAATTCTAGGTGGAACCCCCAAAATATAACCTATGTGTCCTCAGCCTTATTTGCCTGTAATTACCAAATGAGATTGTATTATCTAATAACTTTTTTTACCCAAATTATTCTAACATGAGCACTTACTTTCCTACTTATAGGAATTCACCCTACCTCAAAGTGTCTTTCAGTCATTTCTTTTTTTTTTTTTTTTTTTGAGTTGGAGTCTCATTCTGCCACCCAGACTGGAGTGCAGTGGCCACTCTCAGCCACTGCAGCCTCGACCCACTGGGCTCCGGCGATTCTTCCGCCTCAGCCTTTCGAATAGCCAGAATTACAGGCACGCGCTACTATGCCCCGCTGATTTATTTATTTATTTATTGTAGAGATGAGGTCTTGCCAAGTTGCCCAGGCGGGTCTCAAATCCACGGGCTCAGGTAATCCACTCACCTCAGCCTCCCAAAGCGCAGGATTACAGACTGAGCCACCGAGCCCGGCTTCTTCAGTCATTTCTAGAAGTCTCTCCAGGGCCTCTTGAGTCCAGAATAAGTTCTTCAATGGCTGGTCATCTTGCCATCATACTACTTGTTCAACATCTGTAACAGATGACTCCTGGGAGCTTGCCGCATCTCCAGTAGTGACCACAAGCAGTAACCTATTCTGGCTTCCAGGAGGGACAGTGCTTTCTGTCCTGGATGCTTTCACCTCCACTGATGGGGCTGGAATCTGCTCCCTTGAGGCTGGTGTGACTTATAACTGCAGTCCTGATACCACCTGACTTCCTCTTTTCCTTCCCATTATGTTAGTTTCCCAAGATCTGGGTAATACAGACTTTCCTTATCATCTTGTTAGAATTGGATAGGAGGCCAGGCTCGGTGGCCCAGTCTGTATTCCCAGGCCAAGGTGAGAGGACTACCTGAGCCTGTGGGTTCGAGACCAGATCAGGCAACTTGACGAGACCTCATCTCTACAATAAATAAAAAGTTGGGGGGGGTGGGATTGGCAGTTGAGGGAAACTACTAGGGGAGGGAGGGGCATACCTCATCAACAAAGGTACCTGCATGATCAATGTTTATATACCTAACCCTGAATTATAAACCACATAATTTTTTTAAAAAGGTAATAAATAAATAAATAATTAGCCGGGCGTGGTAGCATGTGCCTTATAGTTCTGGCTACTTGGCTGAGGCAGAAGGATCACGCCAGGGTGGCCGTGAGCATGGGGTGGCCATGAGTGTGCCACTGCACTCCAGCCTGGGCGACAGAGTAAGACTCCAACTCAAAAAAAAAAAA
>NW_007256244.1:59622-61052 GCF_000164805.1 Carlito syrichta | reverse complement strand
AAAAGAATTGGACATGGGAGTTGAGGAGGAAGGAAGAATGAGAGATGTCTGTATTCTCCTCCAAATCACTTACCATAGAGAACGTACTATCACTACTCCACAATTATTTTGTCATGTATCTGTCTTCTCCTCTAGACCACAAGCTCCTTATTTAACACAGTGCATGGCTTATATTAGGCTCCTAGTCAATGCTCGTTGACTGAGTGGAATACTATGATAACTGTTCATAGAAAGTACTGTGAGGCCATAGAGAAAGTCATCTGTCAGGATCAGATAATTTTGCCTGGAGAGAATGGGAAAAGCAGTACTTTGGACTTGGTCTGGAAAAATAAATAAGAATTCGCTAGGCAGATAAGAGAAAGAGTAGGCCAGGCGTGGTGACTCAACCTATAATCCCAGCACTTTGGGAGGCCAAGGCAAGAGGATTGCATGAGCCCGGGGGTTCAAGACCAGCCCGGGCAACTTGGTGAGACTTCGTCTCTACAATAAATCACAAAAACTAGCTGGGTGTGGTAGCATGCGTATGTAGTTCTAGCTACTTGGAAGGCTGAGGCAGAAAGATTACCTAAGTTCAAGACTGTAGTGACCGTGAGCGTGACACTGCACTCCAACCTGGTCGACAGGAGTAAGACTCCTACTCAAAAAAAAAAAAAAAAAAAGAGAGAGAGAAAGAGTAGAGGGTAAGCTATTATAATAAAGAGACTCAACATACAATGTATCAAACAAGACAGAAGTTTATTTTCCTGTCATATAATAGACCAGAAGTAGGCAGGTAGTCCAGGTTGGATAGGAGGCTCTATGTATAGGTCCTGCTAAAATTCAGGGAAAATTCTACTACTAAAAGGAAGAAAGAGAGAATGGCTACCTTCATAATATATACCAGATTGAAGTAACAGCCTGTGCACAACTCATGAGTATAAAAAAGAACAGCTTGTTTGGAAAACAGAAAAGCTCAGAATGCCTAGAAAGTAGGGTGTGAGAGGCAGAACTGGGGCTACGAGGAGAAGAGATAATTGGAGACCTGAATGTAAAGGTCCTCTGTCCATGTCTATTTTTTTTTATTGTTTTGGAGTAGGAGTCTCACTCTGTCACCCAGGCTGGAGTGCGGTGGGATGCTGCTTATAGCCACCGCAGCCTTGATCTGCTGGACTCAGGTGATCCTTCCAAATGGCCTGTCCATCTCTCACTTCATCTCCTTATAATCCAGCTCAACACACACCCATTCATTCATATTTGCTTTGACCTTTCATCTGTCAGGATCAGATAGGCCTCAGGGCCTTTATAGGTACTTGCTATCCCTCTACGTAGATTGCTCCTTCCCCCAGATTTTCCCTGTAACTGCCTCCTCTTCATTCAGCTCAAATGTCACCTTCTAAAAGTCACCATCCCTAGCCAGGCGTGATAGCGCGCGCTTGTAGTTCCGGCTACGT
>NW_007256244.1:57815-59602 GCF_000164805.1 Carlito syrichta | reverse complement strand
TCAGCCACTGCAGCCTCGACCCACTGGGCTCCGGCGATTCTTCCGCCTCAGCCTTTCGAATAGCCAGAATTACAGGCACGCGCTACTATGCCCCGCCGATTTATTTATTTATTTATTGTAGAGATGAGGTCTTGCCAAGTTGCCCAGGCGGGTCTCGAATTCATGGGCTCAGGCAAATCCACTCACCTCAGCCTCCCAAAGCACGGGATTACAGGCTGAGCCACCGCCTCAGCCTTTCAAGTAGCTGGAACTACAGAGGCATACCACCACGCCCGGTTAGTTTTTGTGATTTATTGTAGAGACAAGGTCCCACCAAGTTGCCCAGGCTGGTCTTGAATCCCCGGGCTCAGGCAATTCTCTCACCTCAGCCTTCCAAAGTGCTGGAATTATAGGCTGAGACACCGCACTGGGTCTGTAAAATAATTTTACTTATTTTTTCTTTTCTTTTTTCTTTTTTTTGAGTTGGAATGTCACTCTGCCACCCAGGTTAGAGGGCAGTGGCACACTCCTGGCCACCACAGCCTCAACTGCTGGACTCAGCTGATTCTTCCACCTCAGTCTTCCAAGTAGCTGGAACTACAGGCACATGCCACCATGCCCAGCTAATTTTTTGATTTATTGTAGCGATGAGATCTTGCCAAATTGCCCAGGCTGGTCTCGAACCCACAGGCTTAGACAATCCTTTCACCTAGGCCTCCCAAAGTGCTGTGATTATAGATGTGAGCCACCACACCTGGCCACTTTTTTTCTTTATTGCCTATATCTTCAGCTGGAAAGTAAATTCTGTGAATTCAGACATATGGTTTATATTTCTTTTTTTTAAACATTTTTTTTATTATAAAATTGTAGGATACAGTTAAGGATTAAGTATACAAATGTGCATCGTTCAGGCACCCTTGTTAATAAGGGGTGTCTCCCCATCCCCAGATATTGACTACCGTTAGTCCCACCTCCCTTCCCCTCTCTATCCCCCCATAGTTTCTCACCACTGTCAGTCGTTTTTTTATAGTATTATGGTAGATGTTCAAAGTTCACTATATAAGTGAGAACATGTGATACTCAGATCTTTGTTTCTGTGAAAGATCACTCAGTATTATAGACTCTAGTTCCATCCAAGTTGCTGCGAAATTCATGATTTTTTTTTTTTTCCGAGTTGGAGTCTTACTCTGTCACACAGACTGGAGTGCAGTGGCCGCTCCTGGCCACCACAGTCTCGACCTGCTAGGCTCCGGCGATCCTTCCGCCTCAGCCTTCCACGTACTGGAACTACAGGCGTGCGCTACCGTGCCCGGCTAATTTTTTGATTTATAGTAGAGATGAGGTCTCGCCAAGTTGGCCAGGCGGGCCTCGAACCTGCAGGCTCAGGCAATCCACTCACCTCAGCCTCCCAAAGGAGCGGGATTACAGGCTGAGCCACCGAGCCTGGCTGATTTTGTTCTTTTTTATGGCTACATAGTATTCCATCGTGTATACTGTACCACATTTTTTTTTGTTTTGAGTTGGAGTCTCACTCTGTCGCCCAGACTAGAGTGCAGTGGCTGCTCCCGGCCACCGCAGACTTGACCTGCCGGGCTCCAGCGATCCTTCCGCCTCAGCCTTCCAAGTAGCCAGAATTACAGGCATGTGCTACCACGCCCGGCTGATTTTTTGATTTATTGTAGAGATGAGGTCTCTCCTGCCCAGGTGTACCACATTTTTTAAATCCAGTCCTCTTTTGATGGACAGTATGGTTGGTTCCAGGTTCTTGTTATTGTGAACAATGCTGCGATAAACATTCATGTGCAGGT
>NW_007256244.1:57277-57555 GCF_000164805.1 Carlito syrichta | reverse complement strand
GGTCTCACCAAGTTGCCAAGGTGGGTCTCGAACCCGCGGGCTCAGGCAATCCACTCACCTCAGCCTCCCAAGGTGTGGGATTACAGGCTGAGACACCGAGCCTGGCTTATTTTTATTTATATTTATTTATTTATTTATCTATCTATTTATTTATTTCTTTATTTTTGAGTTGGAGTTTCACTCTGTCGCCCAGGCTGGAGTGCAGTGGCATACTCACAGCCACCCCAGCATTGACTGGCTGGGCTCAGGCAATCCTTCCACCTCAGCCTTCTTTTTTT
>NW_007256244.1:53625-57234 GCF_000164805.1 Carlito syrichta | reverse complement strand
TCGAGACCCGCCTGGACAACTTGGTGAGACCTCATCTCTACAATAAATAAAAAAATTAGCCAGGTCTCACTTTGTTGCCCAGGCTGGAATATAGCGGCACACTCAAGGTCACCCCAGCTGGTCAACCTGCTGGGCTCCAGCAATCCTTCTGCCTTAGCCTTCCAAGTAGCCAGAAACTATAGGCGCACACTACCACACTTGGCTAATTTTTGATTTATTGTAGAGACAAGGGCTCACCAAGTTGCCTGGGCTGGTCTCGAACCCGCGGGTTCAGGCAATCCACTTGCCTCAGCATCCCAAAGAGCTGGGATTACAGGCTGAGCCACTGAGCCCGGCCTATTTCAGTGTTCTTTCAGCACCCTCATACTCTCTGAATCATCAGTTGTGCCACCTTATAACTTTGATCCACGATTTTCACCAAAACATGAGTTTGGAGTTTTAAATACAGTAAGTTTTCACTTCATGTCATTGATAGGTTCTTGGAAAGTACAACTTTAAGTGAAATGATGTATAACAAAACCAATTTTACTACAGGCTAGTTGGAGTTCCTATGGCATATTTCTGGTCACAAAAACATCATCAAACTTCTAAATAAAGACTAAAATATTCCTAATATTAAACATTGAAATAAACGTGAGAAATGCATAAATTTAAGAAAAAGTAATAAAAACAAGCAAGATAATTATTTACCAATTATTCCAGTTCAGGGTTGCCGGTGGCCAGAGCCCACTCCAGCAACTCAGGACACAAGGCAGGAACCAACCTTGGAGACAATCCTATCACAGGGTGCACTCACACACTCACTCAGACTGGGACCATTTAGAAACACCAAATAACTGATTCTACACAGTTTAGGGATGTGGGAGGAAACCAGAGTACCAGGAGAGAATCCACGCAGACTTAGGGAGAATGTGCAAACTCTACACAAACAGTGGTCCCCACTAGGAAGGATTTTTTTCTCATCAGTGTTATAATCAAATCATGATTTTAAAAAAAGACATTATTCGAGGACCTGTTGTATTTCACAATCTTTTAATTTTTTAATTTTTTATTTTAATTTAATTTTAATTTTTTTGAGTTGGAGTCTCACTCTGTCGCCCAGACTGGAGTGCAGTGACCGCTCCCAGCCACTGCAGCCTCAACCTGCTGGGCTCCGGCGATCATTCCGCCTCAGCCTTCCAAATAGCTGGAACTACAGGCGCACGCTACCATGCCCGGCTGATTTATTTATTTATTTATTGTCGAGATGAGGTCTCACCAAGTTGCCCAGGCGGGTCTCGAACCTGCGGCTCAGGCAATCCACTCACCGCAGCCTCCCAAGGCGTGGGATTACAGGCTGAGCCACCGAGCCCAGCTCTTACTTATTTTTTTATTGTGGAGATGAGGTCTCACCAAGTTGCCCAGGCGGGTCTTGAACTCGCGGGCTCAGGCAGTCCACTCGCCTCGGTCTCCCAAAGTGCTGGGATTACAGGTCGAGTCACTCAGTCTGGCCTATCAAAATTTAAAACTTGTGCTTGCAAAAGATACTGTTAAGAGAATAAAAGAAAACTCAATCTGTAATCCCAGCACTTTTGGAGGCCAAGGCGAATGGATTGCCTAAGCCCATGGGTTCAAGACCAGCCAGGGCAACTTGATGAGACCTCATTTCTACAATAAATAAAAAATTAGCGGGGTATGGTGGCACGTGCCTGTAGTTCTGGCTACTTGGAAGGCTGAAGCAGAAGGATCACCGGAGCCTAGCAGGTCAACGCTGGGGTGGCCGTGAGTGTGTACTCCAGCCTGGGTGACAGAGTGAGACTCCAATTCAAAAATATAATAATAATAAAATAAAATAAAACAGTTCTGTATCCCGTATCTTATGGTGGTAATTAAATGACTGCATGGGCCGGGCTCAGTGGCTCAACCTGTAATTCCGCGCTTTGGGAGGCTGAGGTGAGTGGATTGCCTGAGCCTGCGGGTTCGAGACCCGCCTGGCCAACTTGGCAAGACCTCGTCTCTACAATAAATCAAAAAATTAGCTTGGCACGGTAGCGCGCGCCTGTAGTTCCAGCTACTTGGAAGGCTGAGGCAGAAGGATCGCCAGCGCCCAGCAGGTAGAGGCTGCGGTGGCCAGGAGCAGCCACTGCACTCCAGTCTGGGCGACAGAGTGAGACTCCAACTCAAAAAAAAAAATCACATGCAACATTTCTGACCGTGAAGAATCTTGTGCAATCTCCTGGACACAGAGACAGTTCTCCAGAGAGGACATCTGTGGTGAAGCAGTTAATACCCCATGCACTTGTCATCAGATCAGTAACGGGGACTGACTGGGTCTCTCTGAGCCGTGACTGCCCCTGGACTGAATAGGGCATTATCACACTGTCGCAAACAAACCAGCTGACCATCATGCACATGGGCCCAAGAGACTGTCAATTAGCTCCTGTCCATTAGCCCTTGTCCAAACACACAAACACTCTGGCCCTGGTACTGTAGTCACGTTATCAGTCCCCTCCAGACCCTAGAAGCGTGATCAAGCATGAGATTGCTAACTCCTACCAACCCTCCTCTTCACTTGGACAAACTGTCAGTTAATTAGCTAATGTGGGTAAAAATGCTTGAAGCTGTAAAATGCTCAGCTGGGCTATTACCGTAATTGGCTCCATGGCCCCCTCTTTCCAATTCCCACCACCCAAAATTCTGCCCACAGGACTCCTTCTGTCTGTCAAAAGGGAAACTACACAGGAAGTGAATGAACTGCCACCCATGTTTAAAGTCAGAGACCCTCAATCCTCCTGACGTTGCTGCTATGGATTCAGTCAACTAGATTCATAAATCCCAAAGCCAGCCAGGCCCAGTAGCTCACACTTATAATCCCAGCGCTTCGAGGGGCAGTGGCGAGAGGATTGCCTGAACCCACAGGTTCAAGACCAGCGTGGGCAACATGGTGAGACCAATAAATCAGTTGAGTGTGGTGGCACATGCCTGTGGCTCCAGCAACTTGGAAGGTTAAGGCTGAAGGATCGCCTGCACCCAGCAGGTTGAGGTTGTGGTGGTCGTGAGTGTGCCACTGCACTCCAACCTGGGTGAAAGAGTGAGACTCTGACCCAAAAAAAAAAAAAAAAAAATCCCAAAACCTAGGATCTGGACTGGCTTTCCTCTTAAAAAAGAACTGGTAGCTCGGCCGATCTGTGGTTCCCCAAATTATCAAATTTTCGGTGATCTTACTCTCTTCAGCTGGATAGGCCATTTAGAAAGTCAAAACAGCCTAGCCTTATTGCTTTAAGTCTGACATACCCAAGCCAAAATTCAATTCTCTATCTCTCAACCCAAGCTTGTTTGGGAGTCAGGAGATATCCCTGTTCAGAAAGGTGGTCCCTGAAGGGCAAGGTGATGGCTAAAGTGCCCAGAGCTGTGGAAGCTTCATGCACTTATCAGAGGCCAAAACAGGAAGGTGCCCAGTGCAGACACATGTTACTCCTGTCCATCTCCCCTTCCTGAAAGGTATTTCTGTGGAGTGAGATTGAAAATAGCTGCCCTCAGCCGGGCTCGGTGGCTCAGCCTGTAATCCCACGCCTTTGGGAGGCTGAGGTGAGTGGATTGCCTGGGCCCGCGGGTTCGAGACCCGTCTGG
>NW_007256244.1:53271-53605 GCF_000164805.1 Carlito syrichta | reverse complement strand
CCTGCTGGGCTCCGGTGATCCTTCCGCCTCAGCCTTCCAAGTAGCCGGAACTACAGGAGCATGCTACCACACCCAGCTAGTTTTTGATTTATTGTAGAGAGGAGGTCTTGCTAAGTTGCCCGGGTGGGTCTCAAACCCACAGACTCAGGCAATCCTCTCGCCTCGCCCTCCCAAAGTGCTGGGATTACAGGCTGAGCCCCCGAGCCTGGCCGAGCTGTCCTCTTAATAACAATATGTTACAGAGTTTGGGCATTATGCTATGAATTATCACATTTACTCATCACATTCACTCTGAGATGTAGATACTATTCCCATCTACTTTTTTTTTTTTTTT
>NW_007256244.1:49841-53251 GCF_000164805.1 Carlito syrichta | reverse complement strand
CGTGGAAGGATCGCTGGAGCCCAGCAGGTCGAGGCTGTGGTGACTGGGAGTGGCCACTGCACTCCAGTGTGGGTGACAGAGTGAGACTCCAACTCAAAAAAAAAGAAAAGAAAAGAAAAGAAAATAGCTGCCCTCAATTACCCAAGCCCGATTTCAGAAGAGGCAACCAGCATAGTTTCATCATAGTCATATTTGGACAATTCCTTTATGTTGTT
Source organism: Carlito syrichta (assembly GCF_000164805.1). NCBI lineage: Eukaryota > Metazoa > Chordata > Mammalia > Primates > Tarsiidae > Carlito > Carlito syrichta. Next base: position 53,036 of record NW_007256244.1, on the reverse strand, counting down.
GGATGATCCTTAGAGAGCAGTTAGAGCATCCTCTGTTTCTCCCTGCATTTCTGTCATCTTTCCTCTCCATTTCTATTCCTAAGGCCTCATCAGTACTCACCATGACAGCTGTTACAGACTCCTGGGTCACCCCATCCCGCTCCTCCCCCACCACCCTCGTCCCTGTTGACTCAAAGCTCTCATCCACTGCAACAAGAGAGATCATTTGAAAGCACAGTTGTAGGCCGGGCATGGTGGCTCATGCCTATAATCCCAGCACTTTGGGAGGCCAAAGTGAGAGGATTGCATGAGCCCACGGGTTCGAGTTCAACCTGAGCAACTTGGCAAGACCTCATCTCTCCAATAAATAATAATTTTAAAAAATTAACCGGGCGTGGTGGCTTGTGCCTGTAGTTCCAGCTACTTGGAAGGCTGACGTGGAAAGATCACCTGAGTCCAGCAGGTTGAGTCTGTGGTGGCCATGAGCATTCCACTGCACTCCAGCCTGGTTGACAGAGTGAGAGACTCCAACTCAAAGAAAAAAAAAAAAGAAACCACAGTTGTGACTATATCATTCCCTAAGTGTTTGATGACTTTCTATCATTTACAGAGTATATCTAAAGCCTAACTTAACAATTGAGTCCCTGTAGAATTTAGTCCTCACTTCTCACCTTCCAACACACCACACTTATATTGTATCAGATAGCTTCCCCTTCCCCACCTGTGACCTGGGCATGGCTGGCCTCACACCTTTTTCTTCCTCCTGGAATGCCCTCACTACCTCAATCTGCATCCTTCATCAAAGGTCAGCCCAAGTACCAACTCTTCCAGGAAACCTTCTATGAGTCCACCTCTGAACTCCCAGAGCCCTCTGCTTGTTATTTTCTTCGGCCTGCTCTGCTTTATACGGTGGCTATGAAAGTCTCCCTATGGGACAGTGGGCATCTTAAAAAAGTTCTATAACCTAGTGCATACCGCACAGTAGGTGGTGGCAACCACTCAGTGACTGATAAATTGCAGCAGAAAGATTATAGACTAACAAGAGCATGAATCGGAGGATGAGAACTGGGATGGAGGAAAAACCATAAATCATCATAAAAGAATGACTGACAAGGTTGAAGACTTAGCTGTCTTTTGTTTTGTTTTGTTTTTTTGAGTTGGAGTCTCACTCGATCACTCCATCGCCCAGGCTGGAGTGTAGTGGCACACTCACGGCCACCCCAGCATCGACTTGCTGGGCTCATGCAATCCTTCCACCTCAGCTTTCCAAGTAACTGGAACTACGGTGCATGCTACCACGCCTGGCTAATTTTTTATTTTTATTTTTTTTTTGTAGAGACGAGATCTTGCCAAGTTGCCCGAGTGGTCTTGAACCGCAGGCTCAGGCAATTCCCTCACCTTGGCGGAACTACAGGTGCACGCTACCACGCCCGGCTAATTTTTTTTTTTTTTTATTGTAGAGATGAGGTCTCGCTAAGTTGTCCAGGCGGGTCTCGAACCCGCGGGCTCAGGCAATCCACTCACCTCAGCCTCCCAAAGGCATGGGATTACAGGCTGAGCCACCGAGCCCGGCCCCATCTACATTTTATAGATGAGAAACTGAGGCTTGGAGAGAGCAAATTCATTGTTTCAGCCACTGGCCTCCTTGTTGGTTTCAACACAACCTCCACCTCAGTACCTTGACGTTTGCTCTGGCCTCTGCCTGAAACATTCTTCCCCCAAGTATAGGTTGAACTTGCTTTCTCCCTTCTTATGGGTCTCTATCCAAATATTACCTTATCAATGAGGTCTCCCTATCTACCCTACATAAACGGGCAAATCCAGCCCGGGTAACTTGATGAGACCATGTCTCTACAATAAATAAAAAAATTAGCCGGGTTCAGTGGCTCAGCCTGTAATCCCGCGCCTTTGGAAGGCTGAGGTGAGTGGATTGCCTGAGCCCGAGGGTTCGAGACCTGCCTGGGCAGCGAGACCTCATCTCTACAATAAATAAAAAAATCATCCGGGCGTGGTGGCGCATGCCTGTAATTCCAGCTACTTGGAAGGCTGAGGCGGAAGGATCGCCGGAGCCCAGCAGGTCGAGGCTGCGGTGGCCGGAAGTGGCCACTGCACTCCAGTCTGGGCGACCGGGTGAGACTCCAACTCAAAAAAAAAAAAAAAAAAAAAATTAGCTGGGCATGGTGGCATGTGCCTATAGTTTCAGCTACTTGGAAGGGTGAGGTGGAAGGATCGCCTAAGCCCAGTAGATTGAGGCTGCAGTGGCTATGAGCATGCCACTGCCCTCCAGCCTGGACAACAGAGTGAGATTCTGACTCCAAAAAAAAAAGAGGCAAGTAATCCCCATGGTTCTCATCCCCTTACCTACTTTAACTCCCCTCTGCCTGCTTTATCTCCATAGTACTTGTCTCCATTTGTCATACTACGTATTTTATTTATCTGTTTATTTTCTGTCCCCTCCTACTAGATTATAAGTCTCATGGTCATACAGTCAAGGGCAAAGCCCAGATTCAAACCCAGTTCTGACTCCGAAGCTAGCTGATAAAGTTATAGTCATGTGAGGCAAACAGACTTGGTCTCTATGGCCCCCAAAGGCAAATACCTTTGATCAGGGGAAGGCATTAGAGAAGCTAATTTTGCCTTAATGTGAGTACAGTCTATTTGTTAGCTAGGGCTCTCTCTGCCTCCTAAGAACAAGACAAGACTGACATAAACCATCATTCCCAAAGATTCCCAAAAATATTCCCAAAGAAGCCGGGCTCGGTGGCTCAGCCTGTAATCCCACGCCTTTGGGAGGCTGAGGTGAATGGATTGCCTGAGTCCACGGGTTCGAGACCCGCCTGGGCAACTTGGTGAGACTTCATCTCTACAATAAATCAAAAAATTAGCCAGCTGTGGTAGTGCACGCCTGAGTTCCAGCTACTTGGAAGGCTGAGGTGGAAGGATTGCCGGAGCCCAGCAGGTCGAGGCTGCGGTGGCCGGGAGCGGCCACTGCACTCCAGTCTGGGTGACAGAGTGAGACTCCAACTAAAAAAAAAAAGAAAGTATTGCAGGCAATTGAGAAAGATGGAACTCTCCCCAAATCATTTAATGAAGCTAACATTACATTGATACCCAAACCAGGTAAAGTTCCAACAAAGAAAGTCCAATATCCCTGATGAACATAGATGCTAAAATTCTCAACAAGATCCTAGCAAACCGGATTCAACAACACATCTC
>NW_007256244.1:49270-49499 GCF_000164805.1 Carlito syrichta | reverse complement strand
CATACTGCTAAACAGACAGAAATTGGAACCATTTCCCCTGAAAACTGGACCAAGACAAGGATGCCCACTGTCACCCCTACTGTTCAACATAGTTTTGGAAGTCCTAGCTAGAGCAATCAGACAAGAGATAGAGATCGGGGTATCCAAATAGGGAAAGAGGAAGTCAAGTTATCCCTCTTTGCAGATGACATGATTCTATACCTCGAAAACCCAAGAGAATCTGTCAAAA
>NW_007256244.1:48371-49138 GCF_000164805.1 Carlito syrichta | reverse complement strand
GAGCCCGGCTGACAGCCACATTTCTATACACCAATAATAAACAAACAGAAACCCAAATAAAAAGCACAATCCCATTCACAGTAGCCACAGAAAAATGGAATACCTTGGCATCTTCCTAACCGAAGAAGTAAAAGACCTTTACAACGAAAACTACAAAACTCTGCTCAAAGAAATCAAAGATGACACAAACAAATGGAAGAATATTCCATGCTCATGGATTGGAAGAATCAACATTGTTAAGAAGTCCATCATACCTAAGGCAATCTACAGATTTAATGCAAATCCATTAAATTACCAGCAGCATTCTTCTCAGACCTGGAAACAATACAGGAATTCATATGGAAGCACAAATGACCACAAATAGACAAAACAATCCTCAGCAAAAAAAAAGCAGGAGATATGACACTCCCAGACTTTAAACTTTATTATAAAGCTACAGTAATCAAAACAGTCCGGTATTGGTACAGGAACAGGCATAGAGACCAATGGAATAGGATTAAGATTCCAAAGCCGGGCTCCGTGGCTCAGCCTGTAATCCCACGCTTTCGGAGGCTGAGGTGAGTGGATTGCTTGAGCTCGCGGGTTCGAGACCCACCTGGGTAACTTGGCAAGATCTCATCTCTACAATAAATCAAAAATTAGCCGGGCGTGGTAGCACGTGCCTGTAGTTCCAGCTACTCGAAAGGCTGAGGCAGAATGATTGCCAGAGCCCAGCGGGTTGAGGCTGTGGTGGCCGGGAGCGGCCACTGCACTCCAGTCTGGGAGAC
>NW_007256244.1:46843-48134 GCF_000164805.1 Carlito syrichta | reverse complement strand
AGACAGAGTGAGACTCCAACTCAAAAAAAAAAAAAAGAGATTCCAGAAGCAAAACCTCCATTTCTCAACCAGCTCATCTTCGACAAAGCCTTCACCACCAACCACTGGGGAAAAGAGAACCTATTCAGTCAATGGTGATGGGAAAACTGGCTGACCAAATGCAGAAGATTAAAACAAGACCCCTACCTATCCCCATACACAAAAATCAACTCTAAATGGATCAAAGACCTAAACGTAAAACCTCAAACTATAAGAATCTTAGAAAATGCAGGAGACAGACACCTTTTTGGAAATTAGAACTGGGAAACAATTCCTAATCAAAACCCTAAGTGCCCATGCCATAAGAGATAAAATCGACAAGAGGAAATCTCGTCAACTGACAAACTTCTGCAAAGCCAAAGAAATCATCAAGAGAGCAGGGAGACCGTCCATAGACTGGGAAAAAATATTTGCCAACTGTATGTCTGACAAAGGCCTAACATTTAGGATCTGCAAGGAACTCAAATGGGCCGAAAAGAAAAAAAAGAAACAGCCCCATTACTAACTGGACAAAAGATATGAATAGACACTTCTCAAAAGAAGACATACGAGCAGCCAACAGACACATGAAAAAATGCTCAGCCTCACTAGTCATCAAAGAAATGCAAATTAAAACTACACTGAAGCTGGGCTCCGTGTCTCAGCCTATAATCCTGCGCTTTGGGAGGCTGAGGTAAGTGGATTGCCTGAGCCTACGGGTTCAAGACCCGCCTGGGCAACTTGGCGAGACCTCATCTCTACAATAAATCAAAAAAATTAGCCGGGCGTGGTAGCGCGCGCCTGTAGTTACAGCTACTTGGAAGGCTGAGGCGGGAGGATCCCCGGAGCCCAGCAGGTCAAGGCTGCGGTGGCCGGGAGCAGCCACTGTACTCCAGTCTGGGCAACGAAGTGAGACTCCAACTCAAAAAAAAAAAAAAAAAAAATCTGACCTTCCATACGACCCTGCAATCCCCCTACTAGGAATATACCCAGAAGAATTCCAATCACTCTATGAAAAAGATACCTGCACACGTATGTTTATTTTGCAGCATTGTTCACAATAGTAAGAACATGGAGCTAACTGTGCTGCCCTTCAACAGAGGACTGGATTAAAAAAATGTGGCCGGACTCAGTGGCTCAGGCTGTAATCCCGCACCTTTGGGAGACTGAGGTGAGTGGATTGCTTGAGCCCGCGGGTTCGAGACCTGCCTGAGCAACTTGGCGAGACCTCATCTCTACAATAAAAATAAAAAATTAGCCGGGCGTGGTAGTG
>NW_007256244.1:44063-46823 GCF_000164805.1 Carlito syrichta | reverse complement strand
AAAAAAAAAAAAATAAATAATAATAATAATAATAAATTATACTGAAACAAAAGGAAAAAAAAGCCTTTCTGCTATTGTGCCATGTTATTTGACTTTCCTTTGTCTCCTCTTTCTTTTTCTCTAGCCCTTTTTTCCTGGCCCTCAAAATTATCAAAAGCAAAAACAAAGAAGCAAAGGAAAAACTTATTTTCTTATTCAAACCATTTAGCTCTGTCCTGCTCCTAACTATAGCTCTTTAACCTCTCCCTTTGTATAGCCAATGATTTGGCCAAAATACTTGGGTGGTCAGATTCAGTTATTCCTCTCCTTTGTCTTAGTTTCAAGCATGGAGGAGGAGAGGATTTTAGTTCTTCCAGTCGGTGAGAAAAAAAACTTTCCTTCAGCACTGACTCGCCAATGATGGGACAGATTATCTCTTAAAACAGTGAGTACTCCATCCTTGGGATTAGGCAAGCAAAAGCTGGAGTGATATCTGACTAAAATACAGGTAGATTTGTGTATAAAACATGAATGAAGAAGATGGTGAAAATCCTTCAACTTTACCTAAGATTATGTAACAAATCAGGCACATTTGCCTTTTCTAAATACCATGCAAAACCATAGGACTTTTTCAATCACATGGAATAGAAATATAACTCAAGCCAGGCTCAGTGGCTCAGCTTGTAATCCTGTGCCTTTGGGAGGCTGAGGTGAGTGGATTGCCTGAGCCCGTGGGCTCGAGACCCACCTGGGCAGCGAGACCTCATCTCTACAATAAATCAAAAAATCAGCCGGGCGTGGTAGCGCATGCCTGTAATTCTGGCTACTTGTAAGGCTGAGGTGGAAGGATCACTGGAGCCTAGCAGGTCGAGGCTGCGGTGGCCGGCAGTGGCCACTGCACTCCAGTCTGGGCGACAGAGTGAGATTCTAACTCAAAAAAAAAAAAAAAGATAAAGAAATATAACTCAAACGGGGGATCTGTTGCCTCATGTAACTGAAAAACCAGGCAGCTGAATTCAGAAACTCAGAAATCTCTAGGTACATATCTTTGCTATTTCTTGGCATCACTTACCAAAGGTTGACTTCTGTATTAGGTGGGCCTTCCCCCTGACTGGCAAAGATAGCCAACTACAGGCCTACATTCTTCAGTTTCACTCTCCTATCCCCAACCCCCTAGTAGAAAAGAGGATCTCAGCCTATTGGTTCCAGCAAAAGGTGCTCATTGCCCCACTTGGGTGAAATGTCCATCATTAAACCAATCACTGTGGCCGGGCACAGTGGCTCAAGCCTGTAATCTCAGTACTTTGGGAGGCCAAGGTGAGGGGACTGCCTGAGCCCATGGGTTCGAAAACAGTCTGGGCAACTTGGCAAGACTTCATCTCTATAATAAAAATCAAAAAATTGTGGGGGAGGGGGATGGGATTAACAGCAGCAAATATCTGTCTGGGGAAGGGGATACACCTCTTATCAACAGGGTGCCTGAATGAAACGTAACTGTACACCTAACCCTTAACTGTACCCCACAAAACCATAATAAAAAATATTGATAAAAAAAAAATCAAAAAATTAGCCGGGCTTGGTAGAGAGCATATGTAGTTTCAGCTACTTGGAAGGTTGAGGTGGAAGGATCGCCTGAGCCCAGCAGGTCGACATTGGGGTGGCCATGAGCATGCCACTGCACTTCAGTCTGGGCGACAGAGTGAGACTCCAACTCAAAAAAAAGAAAAAAGAAAAGGAAAAAAACCCAATCACTGTAATGATTGACCAGGCTAAGGTTTCAAAGCCCATCCCTGGAATTCAAAGGTGGACTAGGCCCACTTGATCCACATGGACCAAAATGCAGAGGAGTGTTCCCCAATGGAAAATGAGAAGTCAGTTACCAAAAGGAGAGAATACTAGGTAGATGAAAAACAAAAGACGTGCACAATAATGGCCAAACCCCACCAATTTAGTGAAGGAGATAGTCTGATCAGTGGAGGAATTTATAAGTCAAATTGGCCCAAAGCATTGACCTGATACACTCATGAATCTTGAGCCTCCAAGAAACTATTCAGCACCAAAACAAAAAGAAAAAAAAGAGAGAGGAGAGATTCTGCTATTCACTTATCAAATTGGCAAAGATTGTTAAAGTTTTGGCCAGGCGAGATGGCTCAAGCCTGTAATTCCAGCATTTTTGGAGGCTGAAGTAAGAGTATTGCTTGAACCCCCAAGTTCAAAACAAACCTGGGCATAATAGCAAGACCTCATCTCTTAAAAAAAAAAAGCCTGGTGTGGTGACAGGTGCTGAGGTGGAAGGACCACCTGAGCTCAGGAGATGGAAGCTGCCATTAGCCATGATCCTCCCACTGTACTCCAGCATGGGGGACAGAGTGAGACTTCAACTCAAAAAAAAAAGTTAATACTCAGTGCTACGCCATAAGACAGGTACATTTATATCAGGGTGATGGAGTATAATTGGCACAACCTTTCTGGAAAGCATGTGGCAATATATGTCAAGATTCTCAAAATATTTTGATCCTGTGATCCAGTAATTCTACTTCCAGAAAAATTTGTAAGAAAATAATCCAAAGCTGGGCTCGGTGGCTCAACCTGTAATCCCGCGCCTTTTGGAGACTGAGGTGAGTGGATTGCCTGAGCCCACGGGTTCGAGACCCACCTGGGCAGCGAGACCTCATCTCTACAATAAATTAAAAAAAAAAAATCATCCGGGTGTGGTAGCGTATGCCTGTAATTCCGGCTACTTGGAAGGCTGAGGCGGAAGGCTCGCCGGAGCCCAGCACT
>NW_007256244.1:41431-43395 GCF_000164805.1 Carlito syrichta | reverse complement strand
CAATCCACTCACCTCAGCCTCCCAAGGCACGGGATTACAGGCTGAGCCACCGAGCCTGGCTCTCTACTTTCTTACTTGGTTGCAATTTTGCATTATTCCCACGGGCCCGGGCCCCAGCACTGTCTCTGGCCCACCTTGCCTCAGTTGACCCTTTCATCTGGTGGTTGAGTAGAGAGAAATCCCCTTCGTGACTCTTTTCTCACTCTCCACTCTTCAAACCCGTGTCTCCCTGTGAACTGTGCTAGAACTTGGTGGCAACTGACGGCTCTGGCTGGTGCGGCTCTCCCGTGTGTCTAAAGGCCCCAAGGAAAGGCAGCAGACTGCTAGGGCCTGTTAGGATCTATTATCCACTTCCACCTGCAGCCGAACTCTCCAAACCTCTCTGTGGATCAGACTAGATCTTGGCGGGCAACTGACTGTCTTTTCACCAGGGCGACTCCCCGGAAAGAAGGCCCCAGAAGGAAGGTCCTGGACGGCCAGCGCCCAACAAGATGAGAGGTGAGGAACTCCGCTCTTATATTTCAGTGACTAATCCCTGTTCTTTCTTCACCTGAAGCTGAGCTACACCAAGTGGAGCCCCAAATTGCCTCAGTCTTTCTTGGTACAAAGCATCACCTTCAGGTAGAGTTGAGCCCCCATGGTGAGCCCAGTGGAGAGCAGCTGACTCAAATGGAAACAGAAGAGATGTAAGTCACCTCTAATGGGACTCCAATCGCAGGTAATGAAGAAGAGGAACTGTCTTTCCAGATGTCCAGCTTTAACTAAGCCATGACTCAGATCAGGGAGCTGGAGGAGAGGGCTGTGGAAGAACTCAAGGAGATTATACAGCAAGAACCAGGCTGGCTTGAACTCTCGGAGATGCCTGAGCAAGCCAACTATGACCTGGAGACCTTTGTGAACAAGGCAGAATCTGCCCTGGCCCAGCAAGCCAAGCACTTCTCAGCCTTGAGAGATGTCATCAAGACCTTGTGCCTGGCCATGCAGCAGGAAGAGGCTAGCAGACAAATAAGCAGTAAGAAATGGTCCCAGTGATGACAGCAAATAAATATTTATTTGGTTTCACACCCAGCCTTTTCTCCTCTCCATTCCTGCCCATCAAGGTTTGGGCACCTGGTGGGACTATGCAGGGTCTCAGCTGGGGCAGGCTTTGGCAAATGCCATGTTTGAGGACCTCTGGGCCCAAGGCAACTGGGGAAGGAGTCAGTGACGTGAGATGCAGCTTGCCTTTTCCTCAGCTATTGCCCTCAGGGGATGAAGGAGTTTTTAATTATTACTCTTCTCCATTGCCCTTTTCTCCATCAAGAAGGGAACGCTCTCTGGTGTAGAATTTTCCCTTCGGCAGCACCCTGCCTGTATGAACTGGCTGCTGGTGGAGGGCTCCCTGGGGTTGTCCTGACTCTAGGGAGAGAGGAGCCTTTAATCCAATTCTACTGGCTTTGGTCTGCCTTCCACACCTTTGGCTCGAGCACTGAGATGTCTTGTACTTTAAAAAATGTTTCTGGGGCCTCTTTTTGCTATCTTTTGAGACCCAAGAAGATCCCTACTGTTTTCTCTCTCATGTGTTTATATGCTGTGTATAACAATAAAGAAGGGGCTCGGTGGCTCAGCCTGTAATCCCGCACCTTTGGGAGGCTGAGGTGAGTGGATTGCCTGAGCCCGCAGGTTCGAGACTCGCCTGGACAACTTGGCGAGACCTCATCTCTACAATAAATCAAAATGAGCTGGGTGTGGTAGCGCGCGCCTGTAGTTCCAGCTACTTGGAAGGCTGAGGCGGAAGGATCGTCAGAGGCCAGCATGTTGAGGCAGTCTGGGTGACAGAGTGACACTCCAACTCAAAATGAATAAATAAATAAGGAGAAAATTTTTAAAAAGAGAGATGAAAAGAAAATTGTGTATGCTCAGAAATGAAAAAAGGAAATACATAAAAATGATACAGTGCTTATATCTTTTTTTTTTTTTTTTTG
>NW_007256244.1:39472-41272 GCF_000164805.1 Carlito syrichta | reverse complement strand
ATTTATAGTAGTGATGAGGTCTCGCCAAGTTGCCCAGGCGGGTCTCGAACCTGTGGGCTCAGGCAATCCACTCACCTCAGCCTCCCAAAGTGCGGGATTACAGGCTGAGCCACCGAGCCCGGCTAGTGCTTATATCTTAATGGATACTTTATGTATTTATATCTTTTTAATTGCTTGTATTTTCCAAGTTTTCCACAATGAACAAACATTACTTGAACTTTTTTTTCAAAGTTGCCCTTCTGGCAGGGTGTGGTGGTACACATCTGTAATTTCAGCACTTTGGAAAGCTGAAGTAGAAGGATCATTGAGGCGGAAGGATCGCCGGAGCCCAGCAGGTTGAGGCTGCGGTGGCCGGGAGCGGCCACTGCACTCCAGTCTGGGCGACAGAGTGAGACTCCTCAAAAAACACAAAAACAAAACAAAACAAAAACTAAACTATATCTAAGAACAAAACATAAACTAGTGCTGAACCTTGATACGAAAATGAGTAGGTGCTGGGTTTTCCACTGCCAGTGAAGTGCCAGCACAAGAGGGGTGCCTAGGCTGACCAATGCCAGAGACCGACGTAAAATGCCCCTGTTTCAGGGCTGCCTGCAGGAGCTGTCTGCAGGAATTTCAGCCCGCCACTCTTTGGGTTCTGTGGACACATTCTGCCCAGAGGCTTCTTAGACAATAAGGTCTCCCTCACTGCAAGTGACAGCTGATTGCCAGTGATTGCTAGCTGGGGAGACAGAAAGCAAGATTATGCTTCTAGGACAACAAAAAGGCACCACCTCCAGGAAACTTTCCTTATCTCCTTCCCAGATCCCCACCCTCACCTAGACTGCATTGCTCCCCCAAGGCACCATGGCCTTGGTGCATTCCCTGCCTTCTTAGAGCAAATGTCACCACTGATAATGTGGCCGCTGGCACTGTGAGAAGACATCACACAGACCTTCATTCACCTCCTGACTCTGCCACTCAATTCCTGAGCCTCCATTTCCTCAGCTGTAAATTGGAGCTAGTAATCTCAACAGCATAGAGCACTGACCCCCTCCCCAGATTCTCCTTGGGAACAGTCTGACAATCTAATCCTTGAGTTCACATAATGTGATTGTGCCCAAATAAAATGCTTGGCAGCCCAGACAACAAAGGGAGACTCACCAGGCTGGATCCAGTGTGGCAAAGGAACCCCCTCCCGCTACAGCCTCCCTACCCAGACCTCCAACCAGCCACAGTCAGGGAACAGACAATCAGCAGTGGCTAATGATACCCCTCCCATCTTCTGGACAGAGTAATTGCCAGGTGGGATTACAGGACCCCAATTAACAAGCATCTGCCCAGGGATGTGGTCACAGACATGTCCAAAACTGAACTCAGCTTCCCCCAAATGTGTTACTCCTCCTGCTCCCTGTCTCAATGAATAGCACCCCTCAGGGACCTAAGCTGGAAATGAGGGCATCATCCTCGCACCTCTTTTTCACTTATGTCTTCCATTCCATCCATTGCAAAGTTTAGTCACTTCAATCTCTCAAATTCATCCATTTCTTTACATCCAGGGCCATCACTATAGCTCATGCCGCTATTCCCCTCCCCACCCCATGGTATCACCACAATCTCTTCTCAGATCCTTGCCTCCAGTCTGATCCACACAGAGCCTATCTCCTGCTTCTACAAAACGAAAACAAAAACAAACCCCAAAGCCTCTCAGGATAAAAACTAGCCTCAGCCAGGCTCGGTGGCTCAGCCTGTGATCCCGCACCTTTGGGAGGCTGAGTTGAGTGGATTGCCTGAGCCCACGGGTTCGAGACCTGCCTGGGC
>NW_007256244.1:38297-39172 GCF_000164805.1 Carlito syrichta | reverse complement strand
CACTCTGTCGCCCAGATTGGAGTGCAGTGGCCACTCCCGGCCACCGCAGCCTCGACCTGCAGGGCCCCAGCGATCCTTCCGCCTCAGCCTTCCAAGTAGCAGGAACTACAGGCGCGCGCTACCACGCCCAGCTACTTTTTTGAATTATTGTAGAGATGAGGTCTCGCCAAGTTGCCCAGGCAGGTCTCGAACCCGCAGGCTCAGGCAATCCACTCACTTCAGCCTCCCAAAGGCGCGGGATTACAGGCTGAGCCACCGAGTTGGCTTGGGCTGTGTTCTTATTGTGGCCACTTAGGAAGCATTGTCCAAACGTCTCTGATGTTTTAATCCTCATAAGTCACCCTGTGTCTAAGTATTTTACAGATAATAAAACAGCAATGCTTAAACTCAGGTCTATTTATTCTCTTCTTCCTTCTTTCCTTCCTTCCTACTGTCCTTCCTTCCTTCCTTTCTTTGTCAGAGTCTCACTCTGTCGTCCAGGCTGGAGTGCAGTGACACACTTACGGCCACCACAGCCTTAATCTGCTGGGCTCAGGTGCTCCTTCTGCCTCAACCTTCCAAGTAGCTGGAACTATAGGCATGCACCACCATGCCCAGCTAATTTTTTAATCTATCGTAGAGACGAGGTCTCACCATGTTGCTCAGGCTGGTCTCAAACCCCTGAGCTCAGGTGATCCTCTCGCCTCTGCTTCCCAAAGTGCTGGGATTACAGGAGTGGGCCACCGTGCCTGCTCCCTTTTTATTTTTACTCTTTTAAAAAATTTTTTGAGTTGGGGTCTCACTCTGTAGCCCAGACTGGAGTGCAGTGGCCGTTTCCGGCCACTGCAGCCTCTGGGGCTCCGGTAATCCTTCCACCTCAGCCTTCCAAGTAGCTG
>NW_007256244.1:31908-37539 GCF_000164805.1 Carlito syrichta | reverse complement strand
GCAGCCACTGCACTCCAGTCTGGGCGACAAGAGTGAGACTCCAACTCAAAAAAAGAAAAAAATAAGAAGCACTTCTTTTTTTGTCATTTTGGTGAACATCCTTGGTCTGGCATGAAGCAGGCACTCAATAAATGCCATTTCTCTATGCCTATACATGCAAGCATTTTACACCACAAACTGCAGTTCTGTTCCCTGAAGCTGGAATCCTTGGGAGTGTGCGACACACCCCTAGTCGTGCATGCCCTCTCCCCTCTTCTTCCCACCCCCTCTCCTTCCTGCCCCTGCTCTCAGTAGCCTCAGGATCTCATGCCCTTGTCTAGTAACTGCTAGAGAACCTGACCGGCTTTCTTGAGAGAAACCCCTCAAGGACTGGGATCGGTCGAATTAGCTGTTGGTGCCCAAACTACTTCTAAACACACAAGCTAGACAAACAGCCCGCTCTCAGCCCCCGGTAGGCTTGGAGACAGGGATTCTGCATCCTCCAGCCCACGCCCTCAACCCGACGTCAGCCCCAAACCTTCAAACTTTCTTTACCAAAACTTCAGGCTTGGACCGCGAGACCAGGGTCCCGCCTGTTCAAGATGCCCCCCAGCTCCGCAGGCCTAGTTGGTTCCGGAGGTCCTTCCACACCTCGGCTTCCTTCTCCCCCCAGTGGCCCAGCGCGGTTAATTACAGCCCCACCTCCAGACTGCCCCCTTCACTCCCCCACCCTCGCCTTGGACCCGAGCTGCGGGACCCCAGAGTGGCAGTCACCCCCTAATTCCGGGCCCTGGCGCCCTCAGGTCAGGGCTAGGCCAGGCACTTCTAGCCAAATGCTAGCGCCGGGTGTGCCTCGCTTTAGGAAAAGAATGCCCGCGAATAAATCCGGAGCGGATTTGCATCACAGCAGCCCTGGGAAGGCAGGCTGAAGCTCCGAAGCTGAGGACGCCCCCATTCCGTCCCCGCCCAGAGGACGGGGGAGAAGGGGAAGTGGGGCAGCGGGGAGGAAACTGCTGAAAGGAGGTGGTGTGCGCCCTGGCCTTGAAACGTGGGCAGAGAGGCAGTAGTGGGGTGAGGAGTAACCTCCTCCTCTAGGCCAGACCTTAAGGTGGGCCTGGGTTCTTGCGGAGGGAGACCTGGGCAAAAGCTTTGTGTGTAGATGCGCCTGGGGCCGGGAGGGGGAGAGTTCTGTAGCCTCTGTCTTTCCTGCTATGTATCTCGCAGCTGCAGTTGCCTCTGGGGCCCTCACAAGCCTGGGGTCTGCACCTCCATGATTACTGTGTGCTCACAGAGTGCAGGCATCTTGACCTCCAGTCCTGGGTATACTACTGCCCTTCACTAATCCCACACAGCCAGTCTGTGCCCTCCCAGTGCCTCCACTCATGCAGTTTCTGGTCAGGAAAGTTCTTTCCACCTTCATTAGCTAAAATGTTGTTTAAGTTCAGTTTTAAAACCACTTATATTGGCTAAATGCAGGCTCATGACTGCAATCCCAACGCCTTGGGAGGCTGAGCTGGGAGGATCCCTTGAGGCCAGGGGTTCAAGACCAGCCTGAGCAACACAGTAAGACCTCACCAATGCAAAAATAAAAAAATTAGCTGGTCAGCTGGGCTCGGTGACTCAGCCTGTAATCCCGCGCCTTTGGGAGGCTGAGGTGAGTGGATTGCCTGAGCCCGCAGGTTCGAGACCCACCTGGGTAGTGAGACCTCATCTCTACAATAAATCAAAAATGAGCCGGGCGTGGTAGCGCACGCCTGTAGTTCCAGCTACTTGGAAGGCTGAGGCAGAAGGATCGCCGGAGCCCAGCAGGTCGAGGCTGCGGTGGCCGGGAGCGGCCACTGCACTCCAGTCTGGGTGACCAAGTGAGACTCCAACTAAAAAAAAAACAAAAAAGAAGCTGGCCATTATGGATCACACCTGTAATCAATCCCAGCACTTTGAGAGTCTAAGGCAGGAGGATCACTTGAGGCCAGGAGTTCAAGATCAACCTGGCAACATAGCGAATCTGTCTCTACAAAACTAGAAAATTAGCCAGATGTAGTGGCACATGCCTGTAGTCCTAGCTACTCGGGAGACTGAGGCAGAAGGATCATCTGAGCCTAGGAGTTGGAGGCTGCAGTGAGCCAGGATTGTGCCACTGCACTCCAGCCTGGGTGACAGAGTGAGACTCTAACTCAAAAAAAATTGATAATAAGTAAATAAATAAATATAGCAGAAACATGGAACCAACCATGCTGCCCATTGAAACTGGACGGGACTAAAAAATATTGTGCATATACACAATGGAATATTATGCAGCCATAAAGGAGGACAAAATTATGGACTTTGTAGCAACTTGGATGGATTTGGAGCCTATCATACTTGGTGATCTATCACAGAAACAACTGAGTAGCATTTGTTTTCACTCATAAGTGGATCTTGAACAGCTGTCATAATACTACGAAAAGGGATCGGCAGTAGCAGGACACTGCCAGGGGAGGGGAGGGCACATAACATCAATAAAGGTGAATGATCCTAATCCAGGCGAAGTGAGATCCTATGGGAGACCCAAAACTTTACCTGCACCTAAACTACTTATGTATGCAATCCTAACTTGTACCCCACAACTTTAAAATAAAATAAAATTTAAAAAATAAAAACAAAAAAGTGATCACATATTAAAGAGATTATGGGATTGGCTTCAAAAAAATTTTTAAAAATTAAAAAAATAAATATAACAAAACAAAACCCCATCTAGGCATCTTCTGTGAAGCCCCTAGAAGTCTGCATCCCTGCCTCTAAGTTCCTAGGGTACCAAGTCAGAACCTCTCTTTTAACCCTAATGCCTTTCTTGGTATATCTACTAAGTCTGTTTTCTCCATTAAGCTGCAAGCTCTCTAGCCGGGCTCGGTGGCTCAGCCTGTAATCCCACGCCTTTGGGAGGCTGAAGTGAGTGGATTGCCTAAGCCCGTGGGTTCGAGACCCGCCTGGGCAACTTGGCGAGACCTCATCTCTACAATAAATCAAAAAAACTAGCCGGGCATGGCAGTGCGCATCTGTAGTCCCAGGTACTTGGAAGGCTGAGGCGGAAGGATCGCCGGAGCCCAGCAGGTCGAGGCTGCGGTGGCCGGAAGCCGCCACTGCACTCCAGTCTGGGCGACAGAGTGAAACTCCAAATCAAAAAAAAAAAGCTGCAAGCTCTCAAGAACAAGAACCGGGACTGATTCAACTGTGTGTCCCCAGTGTCAAGGGGAATGCCTGACGCATGTTAGGAACAAGAATGGCTGTTGTGTGACCTTTGGCAAGTCCTGTTCCCTCTCTGGACCTGACTCCTTCCTTGCCCTTATAGTAAGGGATCTGGATGAGATGACCCCCAGGATTGCCTCCAGTCCTGACCCTCTGAACTAGTGACCCTATGAGCCAGTGGCTGGATCACCTAGCCTCCTATGATAACCCAATCTTGGGCAGGGCAAGGCCAGGCAGGGGTCAGGGATACAGCTGAAATCCTCCCACCTGCTTTGTATCAGCTGAGGCAATTGTGCAAGTTTGCTGGGAACCTCAAGGCAGTAAATCGGGTGTCATAATACTATCCCAGCTGGAAAGTTCCCCTACCTCAGGCTCTAGAGACCTGACAACTAGCTCCAACTGGGAATCAGAGGGCAAGGGAGAATCAGCCCACCCCAGAAAGTGAAACCCCTATTTACAGTCCCTCCCCAACACATACACCATCTCTAGGAACAGAGGCAGCAGCTCCTCATTCCCCCTGAAGACCAGTTCAGTACACCCCATTCTCTACTCCAACCTCCTCACTCCAACCCAGTCCAGCTATCTCCAGTCTGAGCTGAGAATAGTCACAGTTTCCAATAGAAAGTGTCTCATTCAGCAGCCACTGCACTCCAGTCTGGGCGACGGAGTGAGACTCCAACTCAAAAAAAAAAAAAAAAAAAGAAAAGAAAGTACCTCGTTCAGCTTTTTGCACAGTCCAAAGAAGCTGTCAGTTCCCATGGCACACTTCCCTGAGTGGAGCTCACCACCTCTCAGGGCAGCAAGAACCACTTCTCCCTGAAACTCCCACCCATGGGCTCACATTTTACCTACTGAAGCTACATGGAATAATGCTAATCTGAAACCACAGCCCTCAGATTATGATAGACTTCGCTGAGATTCCAGTTGTTCCTTCCTAGTGGAATGATTTTAGACACACCTTATTTACCCTCACTAGGCCTCTGTTCCTTCATCTATAAAATGGGAGCAATGATTTATATACACAAAGTGGTGGTTGTGGGCACCATATGGGATATATGAAAACACCCATCATGGGCATTGATACATATAGGATATCAAATGCGAGGATTATTTCCATTTCCTGTTCCTTGCATTCTCCCCTGAAGCTGCCTGATACTTTGTCTGGAGGCTGGGAATAGAGATATCTGAAGCTAGGACTGCTCTGGACAAAACCAGAACTACACAATACTAAAAGCTGTACTTAGAACCTAAGGATAGGCTTCAAAAAAAGAGCAAGGGAGTTTGGAGGACAGAGAAGGGTTATGGCTTGCCAAAGATCACAAAGTAGGTACAAGTAGGTAAAACAGCAGGCAAGCAAGGAGAGGGAAGCAGAAGAGGGTGTACACAGAGGTCAGGGCTGAGGTACTGAGCTGCATCCAAGGTTGGGCTGCTGAACAAGAAGACCTTCAGCTGATATTGCTCCAGTCTCCATGCCTAGCAGGGCCTGGCATTTGTCTCTCTTTGGAACTGCTCCTTTTGGGTTCCTAAGTCTTTAGTAGTTTCCCAGAAATGCTAGGTAACATCCTTGCTATTTGCTGAGCAACCAGCCCCAAAGATCAGACAAGGGTCCCCATATAAAGTTTGACTCAAGCGGAGTTCGGTGGCTCAGCCTGTAATCTCGCGCCTTTGGGAGGCTGAAGTGAGTGAATTGCCTGAGCCCGCGGGTTCAAGACCCGCCTGGGCAGGCGAGACCTCATCTCTACAATAAAATCAAAAAATTACAGGCGTGGTAGCGCATGCCTGTAATTCCGACTACTTGGAAGGCTGAGGAGGAAGGATCGCCGGAGCCCAGCAGGCGAGGCTGCGGTGGCCGGGAGCGGCCACTGCACTCCAGTCTGGGCGACAGAGTGAGACTCCAACTCAAAAAAAAAAAAAGTTTGACTCAAGATTGGCTCCTTCTATAGAGATGATCAGCTCCTCTAGGTACTGCCCATCCAGGTGCCCCCCACAGGGTTTCCTATCAGGACCCTGCTGGGGGCTCTAGGGGGTTTGGTGTGCACCATGTGGCTTAGGACTCAGCATTTTCTTTGTAGAGAGTCTGTTCCTCCCAGTCACCCCCAAGAAAGCATGGAGTATTTCTGTTTAGAACTTTTCTTTCCAAAAGAGATAGCCAGACATGGGTTGTTGCCATTTCAATGTCTTACTAACTTTCAAAGAGTCTTACTAACCTTTGGCAGTATCCTGGGCTGATGTTAACTCCAATCATGGGGAAGCTAGCGGTGTTTGGGTCAGCGTATGATGCTATTTGATTATTCTTTTTTTTTTTTTTTTTTGAGTCGAAGTCTCACTCTGTCGCCCAGATCGGAGTGGATTGGCCGCTCCCGGCTACCACACCCTCGACCTGCTGGGCTCTGGCGATCCTTCCACCTCACCCTTCCAAGTTACTGG
>NW_007256244.1:24009-31776 GCF_000164805.1 Carlito syrichta | reverse complement strand
ACTCACCTCAGCCTCCCAAAGGCGCGGGATTACAGGCTGAGCCACCGAGCCCGACTGATTATTCTTTTTTTTAGGTTATGTTTTCTTTGTTTCTATAATTCCAGTCTCTCTATCCGCACCTGCTACTCATGTCCCCTCATCCTCAGAAGCCAGAAATGTGTCCTTGTGGACAAAGTCTGTCTTCTGTCTGGTTTAAGTTCACATGTCCCAGGCTCCCTGCTTCCCCTCAGAGTTCATGTATGAATGCCTTTGCCCATCCCCAGTAGGGACTCTTCTAGTTTAGACATCTACTTGAAGGTAGGGGCTTCATCAAGTGACTTCTCAAGACTTTCATTTCAAGGAGACTTTAATTTTGTAATCTGGGACTTAGAAATTCTGGATTTTGGCTGGGCTTGGTGGCTCAGCCTGTAATCCTGCGCTTTGGGAGGCTGAGGTGAGTGGATTGCCTGAGCCCGCGGGTTCGAAACCCGCCTGAGCAACTTGGCGAGACCTCATCTCTACAATAAATCAAAAAAAATTAACTGGGCGTGGTAGTGCATGCCTGTAGTTCCAGCTACTTGGAAGGATCGCCGGAGCCCAGCAGGTGGAGGCTGCGGTTGCCGGAAGCGGCCACTGCACTCCAGTCTGAGCAACAGAGTGAGACTCCAACTAAAAAAAAAAAAGAGAGAAATTCTGGATTTCTAAGTAACTCAGATTTCATCATGCTAGAACTCTATGGTGCTAAAATTCCATGACTATGGATTCTGTGAATCTAGAATTTTGTGGTTTTAAAAAATTATGTTTAAAGAAATTTGTTGTTGACATGGTGACAATAGCCAGCATTCTCTTGGCCTTGGTGTTTGTGTTTGTTTTCCAGAAGTTGCAAGTCTCCACTCTTGACTCTTCTCTTTGGGTAAGCTGATGGGGACCTTCCTCTTCCATGAGGAAGAACATGGCTGGATAGAGGGGGGGATTCCCCTCTCTCTTGAGGCTCAGGGGGTAGGATAGTTCCCAGGTCAGTAAAGCCTTAGGACCCAGCACTCAGTCTACCTCCTCTCTCCCCAAGTCCTTCATTTGGGTTCCAGTATCTGAGGATAGCAGGAAAAGCAGTCTTCTCTGCAGTCCTTTCACCAGCTTTCTTTCCTTCCTTCCCTGTCCCAGGGTCCAGGAAAAGAAAGTTTGTTGGGAAGCTGGCCTGGCTGAATGGGCAGGGTGAGAGAAAGGGTTAAGCACTGGGCAGGGAGCCAGTTGAAGAGACATAGGAGATTCCCTAGGGAGCCCTGCAGCCTTCCTCAGAGGTGAGGAAGGAACAGAGGCCGGAAGTGGGGGTGTGTACGAGGGCGCTGGTAAGGGTGGGGTAACCGGTATTGCATTGTGGGGCTGGAACAAAGCTTCCGGCCATTGACCCATTAGTGAAGGGACCTCCAGCCTGGTGCCCCTGTGTTCCTGTGCCTGAGTCAGACTCCCAGGAAAATCCAAAGGGCAAGTGTGGGGGGATGGGGAACCTGATCCTCCAGGGAGGGCCTACTGAGGCCAACAGAGGGGCCAGGACTTTCCAAAGATCACACCAGAGCCTGGAGAAGAACAGGGACTGACACCCTAGGCTCCTGCCACCAGCTGTTTCTTCCACACTCCAAAGGAACCCAAAATTATAAAGTAGTCTCCCAACCAGACAGTTTCGGACCCTTCTTCCAGTTCTGCAGCGGGTGACTGAAGCTGCCAAACCAGATTTTCTGGTGGCTGCCAAAGACTGGCCTGTGGGAAGTCTTTCTCCTGACATGGACCCCTCAGGCCATTTTCCTCCTCCCCCTCACCTCCTGATTCCTCAGCTTGGCCTCCTGTTCCTGCACCTGTGTCTCAGTGTGCTATCACTTCCTCCTCCGCCTGCCTGTCATCTCCCCTGGGCTGCTCCCCAGGTGTTGTGAGATGTGGTCCAGCAACACTCCTCTTTGGGTTTCAGTTTTCTCACTATAAATGTGGAACAGTGGCCTGCCTTCCAGGAATGGACTACAGAAATGTTCCAAAGAAAAGGGGAATGTAGCCGGGCTCGGTGGCTCAGCCTGTAATCCCGCGCCTTTGGGAGGCTGAGGTGAGTGGACTGCCTGAGCCCGCAGGTTCGAGACCTGCCTGGGCAGGTGAGACCTCATCTCTACAATAAATCAAAAAATTAGCCGGGCGTGGTAGCGCGCGCCTGTAGTTCCAGCAACTTGGAAGGCTAAGGCGGAAGGATCGCCATAGCCCAGCAGGTCAAGGCTGCGGTGGCCAGGAGTAGCCACTGCACTGCAGTCTGGGCGACAGAGTGAGACTCCAACTCAAAAAAAGAAAAGGGGAATGTGAATATCAGGGGCTACCAGCTGGATGAGAGGGTTGGTGCTGTGTTGGGAGCACAGCATGGAGTGTGAGAATTCTGCAGGTATAAGTTGGGGCAAAGGGTGCGAGGTAAGGGGGTGTGTTCTCCCTGGTCTTCTCAGGTTCTCTCACCTATGGGAGATTGAAGAGCAGACTAGGAGCCCCTGTTACTGGGGCTCAGAGCCCTCCTCACAATCTCATGAAGTGCCTGTGTGATCTGTTTGTCTGCTTCCCACTGAACTGGAACCCCATCCCACTGAACTGGAACTCCCATGGGGAAGAACTCCCATTGTCTTGCTCACTGCTCTAATCTCCAGAACTTAGCACCCTCCCTGGCACATAGCAGACACTATTTTCTGAGACAGAGTTGCAGACTGAAAAGTAGAGGCACCCCAGTAGCTGGAGACCAGCCAGGTCAGCTCACCCAACCCAGGCCAGGCTAGCCTGGAAAGCCTGGTGTTCGCAGTCTCCAGGGAACTCTGGTGGGGTGGGAGAGAGTGAGCTGCACCCTGTCAGCCAGGGAGCCAGCTAAACTGAGATGGTGGGTGCCCTCTGGCTGCTGCTGCCTCTGGGAGCCTGGATGGGGAGGAGAACTGGGAAACTGAAGGGGGAGGGGCAGGGAAGGAGCGTCATTGCAGATGGAGCTAAAAATAGCTGGAAGAAATGATGTCATCTGGTTCCCACAGCTTAGCACCCCCCTCATACACACACATTCTCACAGACACAGATACATACAGACACAAGTGTGGGCATACACGCATGCACACACACATAGACACATTCATATAGGGGAGGGAGGCTTCTGGGTCCCAGGGCAGCAGGGGCAGGGAAGTCTGGTGAGTGTGTTTGCAAGTGTGTGTGTGTCTGTATGTGCCTAGTTTTGCTTGAATGTGATTGCATATGTCTGTGTCTGTATGTTTGTGTACTTGTGTCTAAGTACATGCATATTTCCATCTGTGTGTGTTTATTTGTAGCCATGTGTATGTGTTGTTACATGTATCGTGTGTGGGGGGGTCTATGTGCATTTGTGTTAGTCCATATCTCTGTTTATAGTGTGCACTTGTGTGCATGTGTGTGTTTGTTGCACTGTCGGTGAGCCTACTTATATTTACATGTCTGCATGTGTTTGTGGAATGTATCATGTGTCTTTATATGTATGAGACCTCGGGCACTGGCCCAGACACTTTACACCTCTGAAAGATGTTCAGCAACCCCTCTCCCATACCCTGAAGACCCACAGGATCCCAGTCTATAGCAAACCTTGGACAGACATAGACACAATTCATTTTCCCTTCACAGATAGCAAAGGACATTAACCAGGCTTCCCAAACCCCGGGAGGCTAGGCCCCCAAAGGCCTCAGGGTTCGCTCCGACCCCCGGCCCTCAGAGAAGGTAAGCCTGGAACTGGAGCCAGATTTTGGAACATTGGGACACATACTAACCCATGCATAATGTGACACAGTAGGAACAGAGCCCCTCACGATGCTGTCAGCTACCAAGGCACAACCCCATAGAAATCCAGTTACACCCAATGACACATGGGCACAAACTCAGAAGTCCAAGTGGAAAATTCCCAGACCAGAGAGCTTAGCAGCCTCCCCACTTTCTGGGCTCAAATTCAATCTTGCCCCACCCCCAAACACCCCAGCTCAGTTGCTAGTCCTGGATAACACTGACCTCAGAGAATGGCTGGAGAGCTGAAGGTGGTATGCCTCTCAGAAGCTCACCCTTCTCCACCCTCTCCTCCTTCAGTCTGCCTCCACCCCCCTCCTGACCTTCATTCTTAGCAGAGCTGATGTCCTCTCTGGCACACCCGTACCCTGGCAAACAATCGTTGACACAGTCAGCCATGGAGGCACATTCCATCACAAAGGCGCATTCAGCCACCCATCTGCTGATACTCCCATTCACACACACACTTGGACACTCACACCACCGATAGACAGCTACACCTACACACTGACCATCACAGGCACACAGAGGCACATACACCCTATACTTGTACACTCACAGGGTTCTGCCTTACATCCTATCCCTCTCTGATCAGTGCCTCCCTAGACCTCCCTGGGAGTGTAAGGCAGGAGGGCCCCTCCACCCCATGGGGCAGATCAAAATCTGGGGCCAAAGATGGTGTATGTTGCTGACCCTGTCCTGTCCTTCCATCTTCTTAACTATGATCCGCTGCTGCCACTGAAGTCTTTCCCTGGGAATGTTCAGCTCTAACCCTCCCCTCACACTCCACGTAGCTGGCTGGTTAGCACCTTGGTGTGGAATAGGCAGTTCAGCAGAATGATTGTATTTGTCTGTTGTTCACCGCCCAGGCAGGTCCAGAGCAAGCCAAGCTTCTGGTCTAGCTTCTGGACATTCCTAGAGGATCAGAAATCTCCCAGGTTGACAAAGGTGTCTGAAAACTGATGAGAGGAAGGAGAAGGAAGTGTGTGAGGGAGGCAGCAGTTCTGGAAGCTCCACTGCCTCTTGATTCACCCCCTTCCTCAAGCCCTCTGCTTTCAGCCAACCCATCCTCCATTAAGGCACTCAGTATTTTGAGATGCCTGCCATCAAGACCCCACCATAGCTTGGGGTGGTATTTTGCAGAGCTTGTCCCTTAGAACCTTGCCTAAGCAG
This sequence comes from Carlito syrichta, assembly GCF_000164805.1. Lineage (NCBI taxonomy): Eukaryota > Metazoa > Chordata > Mammalia > Primates > Tarsiidae > Carlito > Carlito syrichta. The sequence goes on along the minus strand of NW_007256244.1, from coordinate 26,823 downwards.
GACCAAGTGGGAGAAATTTCAGTGGCTTTGTTTGTTTGTTTGTTTGTTTTCTTAAACCCTACCCTGGCCCATGGCCTTCCTGGCTAACCTTGAGGTGGGAAGATCCACAGGCTGGTGGTGGCAGTATGGGTGTTGTTGATATCCATAGCCATGGTAACAAGTTCGGTGGCTGCCCTGGTGGCAGTTAGGCATTGGAGTTTTTGCCGGTATCTTCTGCGGCTACACTTGAACATCTTGGGAAACCGGGGCCTGGGCCACCCCACACTTGGCCTGTGGTAGGGGGACCGTAGACCCCGGGGCCGAGGGGCACGAACAAGCTGTGAGGACCCCATGGCACAGGGAGCTTCTAGTGTGCCTGAGGGATACTACTGGCCAGAGTAGCTGAGGCCTCTATAACATATGAAGTCTGTATAAGGGCAGTACTCTGGCCCCAGCCCCTCCTCAGGGATCAGGCTCCCTCACAACCTTCTCCATTGGGTCCAGTCCAAGAGCCAGACTACCTCAGCTTGGCTCCCTGGGCAAAGGAACTCAGAGTAGGGGAAACTCACTCCCTCATCATATTAACAATGTTAATGATGTTTACTGAGCACTGCCAGATACTGTGCTAAGCACTTTATCAACATTATCTCATTTAATCTCACAACAACCCTACCAAGAGATTCTCCCTATTGATATACCGTCAACTCTCATGATTCCCAATAATTATGTTCTATAAAGTCACCACAAACACTAAATACTGAACCACAGCTCCTAGGGGAAATACAGGGTTTAGGTTTCTGTAAGCCTTTAGTCACAATAGTTTTATCAACTGATCAATATGTAACCTAATTTTATGAGAAGAGTCACCTTATTTAATACATATTGTTGAGTCATTAACATTGAACTCGTGGCCAACAGCTCTGTAATTCATGCCCAAATGAAACTTACCTAACACACGTTTCCTCTGCAAGGCACATCACCGCCTTCCTGCACTTAGGAACACCCAGACAGCACTTCAACACTACAATTGGGGGCCAATTGAGACAGCAGAATCACCCACCCACACAAAATATGAGAATACGTGGCACCAGAAACAGACCACCAAAAGAACATTTGTTTACTCTATAAGAGCTAAAACAAGAAAGTAGAAAGTCCCATTGTTCAACAGACCTCAACCAGAAATGTGTGTGGGATGGTTCAATTTTTTTTTGAAATTTTGCATATCTTTCATTTTATTTATTTTATTTTTTATTTATTGTAGAGATGAGGTCTCGCCAAGTTGCCCAGGCTGATCTCAAATCTGTGGGCTCAGGCAATCCTCTCACCTCAGTCTCCCAAAGTGCTGGGATTATAGGCGTGAGCCACTGCGCCTGGTTTCGGCTCAAATTTTTTACTCTCTGCTCATGTCTGTGAATAACTGCAAAAGTGCCACAAGTGTTGGTTTTGGGGTTACAAATCAACTTTAGTCAGTAAGCAAATTCACAGATGTGATATCTGTGAATAATGAGGATTGACATAAGGAAACTGAGGCTCAGTGATGTAGAGTCACACAATTAGAGGCGGGCAGGAGTTCAAATCCATGATCGCCAAGATCCAAAGCCCAGAACATTTAGCTCTTGTTATTCTGCACTCATTCATTCAGGAAATGTCCACTAGCAACTCCATATGTACTGGGCACCAGGGACATAGATGAATGTGACCTAGACTTAATTCTTCTTGAGATGAAAGAGAAAGTCATGTGGACAATCAATACAGGTGAAGGAAGAGCTAGATTCCCTGGGGATGTAAGAAGTGCTAACCCTGGGTTCATCTCCTTTCTTGTAGGAGACTGGGAGAGTCAGTGGCTTTGCCTGGCCTTGCCCTGATTTGTTGTGGGACTTTGGACCTGCTCCTTTTCCCTTCACACCTCAGCTCAGCTCCCTCTCCCTTAACCTCTTATTCTGCCCCAAGTAAGCACCGATCCCAGCCTCTGTCTTCTTTCTGTTCCTGCAGGAGACTGTGGGGCCCGCAGGACCCTCACAGGCTTCACTTCTCCTATCCCCACTCTAGCCTCTACTTTTGTTTTGTTTTGTTTTGAAGCACGATCTCTCTCTGTTATTCAGCAGAAAGTACAGTGACACAATCAAGGCTCACTGCAGCCTTGACCTCCTGGGCTCAAGCAAACCTCCCACCTCGGCTTCCCAAGTAGCTAAGACTACAGGCGCCACCACGCCTGGCTAATTTTTTAATTTTTGGAAGAGACAGGGTCTTGCTATATTGCCCAGGCTAATCTTGATCTCAAGCGATTCCCCCCCACCCTTAGCTTCCTAAAGTTCTGTGATTACATGTGTGAGTCACCATGCCCTGAAGGCCTCTGCTTTTGTCATCCTCAGTCTTAGAACATGACCTTTCCCTCATCAACTTCTAGCCACAATAATTATAAACCCACTTGCCCTTGCCCTTCTTCTTCCTCAGGTCACAGACCAAGGCCCCCTCTCTTACTCATTATGGAAGCCAGCCCAGCCTTCCTTGAAACTTCATCAATGTAGACAGTTTGCTTGGTGGTTAAGATGTGAACTCTGATGGCAGATTGCCTGGGATTGAATCCTGGCTCTGCCATTTACAAAGCTGTGTGATCATGTGAGTACCGGGCTCGGTGGCTCAGTCTATAATCCCACGCTTTGGGAGGCTGAGGTGAGTGGATTGCCTGAGTCCATGGGTTCGAAACCTGCCTGGGCAACTTGGCGAGACCTCATCTCTACAATAAATCAAAAATTAGCCGGGCGTGGTATCGCATGTGTAGTTCCAGCTACTTGGAAGGCTGAGGCGGAAGGATCGCCGGAGCCCAGCAGGTCG
>NW_007256244.1:16826-23905 GCF_000164805.1 Carlito syrichta | reverse complement strand
CACTCCAGTTTGGGGGACAGAGTGAGATTCCAACTCAAAAAAAAAAAAAAAAAAAAAGAGTGTCTATCTCTTAGGATTCTTGTGAAGAGACAAGAAAAGAATATAGCTGGGCTCGGTGGCTCAGCCTGTAATCCCGCACTTTGGGAGGCTGAGGTGAGTGGATTGCCTGAGCCCGCGGGTTCAAGACCCGCCTGGGCAACTTGGCGAGACCTCATCTCCACAATAAATCAAAAATCAGCCAGGCTTGGTAGTGCACGTCTGTAGTTCCAGTTATTTGGAAGGCTGAGGCGGAAGGATTGCTGGAGCCCAGCAGGTCGAGGCTGCGGTGGCCGGGAGCAGCCACTGCACTCTAGTCTGGGTGACAGAGTGAGACTCCAACTCAAAAAAAAAAAAAGAAAAGAATATATGTAATGCATTTAAAACATAATCAGTATTATTAACATAGCCTAAATATTATTATACTATTAGCCCTTCTCTCCTGTCTCCTTCTACCACAAAAACAAACCAAATTTAGAATTCTACTTCCTCCATCGCACAACCCCTCTAGCTGTGGCTCTCTCCCCTCTGACCTTCTCATGCTGTGCTCATTCCCTTTGTCCCAGAGCAGGAAGAACATCTCATTTAAAAACCCCAACTAAAGCTGGGCTCGGTGGCTCAGCCTGTAATTCCGCGCATTTGGGATACTGAGGTGAGTGGATTGCCTGCGCCCGCGGGTTCGAGATCTGCCTGGGCAACTTGGCAAGACTGCATCTCTACAATAAATCAAAAATTAGCCAGGGGTGGTAGCGCACACCTGTAGTTCCAGCTACTCCGAAGGCTGAGGTGGAAGGATCGCCGGAGCCCAGCAGGCGAGGCTGCGGTGGCCGGGAGCAGCCACTGCACTCCAGTCTGGGTGACAGAGTGAGACTCCAACTCAAAAAACAAAAAACAAACAAAAAAAAACCCCAACTATTGAAACAGTGGTGAAAAACCGAGTCTAAGAAATGCTCCCGCCACCCTCGCCCCCGTTACACAGCTAGTAAGTGAGTGGTAACAAGGATTTAAGCACATTGTCTGAGTGACTTGGAAGCCAGGACTTACCCCAGCACCTCTACATCAGGAGAGCTGGAGCAGGAAGTGGAACAGGCAGGCCCAGAAGGTAGGGATTACAGAGCTTTAGAACTGAGGTAATTCCTCGGTGGGAGCATGGTGCCACCTACTGGAAGAAAGGGAAGGGATATACACAGAAGGCTAAGAGGAGAGGAGAAAAAGAAAGAGGTGAAGAGGGAGAGGAGAGAGGAAAGATGAAAGAAGGAAGAAGATGGGGACTTGGAGGTTTTGTGGAGGGAAGAGGACTAGGAACCATTTGTACTGAGAGGAGAGAGCAAAAGCCGCCAAATCTTGGTCATTTCCTTGAAAGTGTGTTGCATGTGTGTGAGAGAGAGAGAGACTTTTTTTTTTGAGTTGGAGTCTCACTCTGTCACCCAGGCTAGAGTGCAGTGGCACACTCATGGCCACCCCAGCGTCGACCCGCTGGGCTCTGGCGATCCTTCCGCCTCAGCCTTCCAAGTAGCTGGAACTACAGGTGCGTGCTAACCACGCCTGGCTAATTTTTGATTTATTGTAGACACGAGGTCTCACCAAGTTCCCCGGGCTGGTCTCGAACCCGCAGGCTCAGGCAATCCTCTCAACTCGGCCTCCCAAAGTGCTGGAATTACAGGCTGAGCCACCAAACCCAGCCAGAAAGAGAGACTTTTAAGTATGTTCCTCAGGTGTTATTCTGTCGCTTGTAAGTTGCTGGGAGTCAGTTCACTGTGTTTGTGTGTGCGTTTGTGTGTGTGTGTGTGTGTGTGTGTGTGTGTGTGTGTGTATGAGCACTAGTAGATGTTTGTGTATGTAACTGGGTACTGGATGTGTGGACATGTGGAAGGCAGCACGAACAGATGTGTGTGTGTGTGAGCACTTAGAACCACAGGATAAGAAGTATATGTGCACCATCATGGTGGGGGCACATGGACATTCTGGGGAGCCACTTGCCCCACCCCCAGACGTCTAGTCCTTCTTGCGATCAGAAGGGGCGTTGCCCATGGCTGGGGCAGAGGCCGCTGCTGTTGTGGTTGTGGGGAACGGTCTCCAGGCAGCAGGGGGCAGCAGGGGGCAGCAGGGGGAAGGGGAGGTCATCCGCCATGGGTGGGGCTGGCGGGCGGGCAGAAGGAGGCCCTTAAAGTACCTACCCCTCGGGCAGGTGAGGGAACCAGTGGTGTGTAAGAGCCAGCCGTCCTGCCTGCTGAGTAGCAGCTCTCTGGAGCTGTTCCGTCCCTTGTGGGGCCTCAGCAGATCCCTCTTTCAGAACTCGCTGCCAAGAGTCCTGATCAGGTGATGGCCTAGGAAAGAGATTATCCTGTGGAGTATATCAATCTGGAGACAGGTTTGGGGAGTTGGAAGGGTCATAGGGAGGGTCCTTGCCGGGTCTGGGGTTGATTTGGAGAGGAGCCCAAGAGTATAGGTGCCAGGGAAGGGCATGGAATGACCTGAAGCGTGGGAGTAGGGCTTGGGGTGCCAGAGGAGGAACTGGTGGTATTAGGATCTCAGAGTGTCGGGTGCTGGTAGAGGGTCTGTATTGTGTAGAGAGAGAAGGGTGTCAGGATGGGAAATGGGAATAGGCCTGAAGTATCAGATGCAGGTCAGGAAGTATCAAACTTCCCCGATGCAGGAGAAGTTTGGTGAGATACGGGTCCGGGATACTGGGGTCCAGCATGTCAGGGTCCAGAAGCCAAGGCCAGCCCAGATGGGGCCAGAGGGAACCAGGCCCTAACTCACAGATGTCTGCCTCGCAGGAGCCACCATGCAGTGCTTCAGCTTCCTTAAGACCATGATGGTCCTCTTCAATTTGCTCATCTTTGTAAGTATGAAGGGTGAGGGCTCTTTGGGGCTCCCTACAGGAAAAGATCACAACTAGAGCAGAGCTCAGGCTGGGAGAGTGTTGTTCCCAGACTCTGTCCAACCCCTTGGGAGTGGGATGTAGAGGTCTCCCCACATGCTGATTCCTGGTCTTAGTAGGGCTGGGCTGCCATGCAGGAGCATGTGTGAAGAAGGGGTTAGAGAAACTTAGGGCATCCTCTCCCTTCCACAAAACTTCAGCCTAGGCTTCTTTGGGCAGGGTGGGGTAGGCTAGCAGGAATGATTGTGCCTCCCCACACCCCCCCTTTTTTTGTCAGAGTTTCACTCTGTTGCCTAGGCTGGAGTGCAGTGGCCACCGCAACCTTGACCTGCTGGGCTCAGGCGATCCTTCCAATTCAGCCTTCCAAGTAACTGGAACCACAGGCACACGCCACCATGCCCAGCTAATTTTTAAATTTATTGTAGAGACGAGGTCTTGCCATGTTGCCCAAGCTGGTCTTGAGCCTGTGGGCTCAGGTAGTCCTCTTACCTTCGCCTCCCAAAGTGTTGGGATAACAGGAGTGAGCCACCGCACCCAGCTGATTTTCTCCTTTTTATAGGAACAGGGGGCCTGGAGAAGGGAGGGGGTTTGCCTAAATTCATCTAATGTAAAAAGAAAGTCAGTGGCCTCTGTATGATGGGGAACTGAAAGGAGAGAGGGCCCACATCTCTTCAGAGCAAAGGATCTGCTGCAAGTAGCCCTTATTCATTCAACTATATTCATTGCTTAAGACTCTGTGCTGGGTGTTGGGGTAGCAGGTAAGCAAAAACCTGCCTCTGCCCTCGAGAATCTCATGTCTGGTAAGCCAGATGATCACTATGTAGTTTGGGCTTAGCACAGGGGGCATGGGAGCTTGAGCTCAACCTGGTTGGAGAATACATTCTGGAGGGAGTAGCTGAAGTCAGGAATTTACATGGAGTGGAAGAATTGTCAAGCATGCATAAAGGCCCAGAGGTAATGAAACCCCATAATGTTCAGAAAACCAGGAACAGATTGCTTAGGGCATGTTTGAGATGCTGAGCAATGAGGTATAAACTCTGGAGCTGGTGGTAGAGGTAGGGAGAAATGGGCACAGTGGACAAAGGACAAGGTCCTGGGATGGTGGCTGAGGGATGGAATGAGGGGCCAGGGAGGCAGAGATCTTGGAGATGGTACCCATATCTCTGGCATGAGCAATACAAGGCAGCTGTGTACCCAGGAGAAGTAAAGCTGAGATTGGAGCTGGCCATGAGTACTAGAAGATCATGTTCACATGGGTGGCCACTGAAGCCATGACAGTGGAGAGGGCTTGGAGAGTGAACTCTGGGAACCCCAACTTATTTGGGATAAGCAGAGAAAGAGCCACCCACCATGAAGGAGGTGGAGAGAGAGCAGTAGGAAAAACAAGGAAAGCAAGATATCAGAGAGGTCAAGGAGGATATGGCCCATGAAATATACACTGGATTTAGCACAGGATGTGTCACTAGAGACCTTGGAGCCATGCTAGAGTGGGTTAGAGTGAGTAAAAGGTGAGAGAATGGAGAAGTGAAGTATAGACTAGTTTAGAGAAAGTGTGCTGGGGGTGGGTAGATTCTGACTCTGATGTGATCTGTGCCTTGGGCTTCTTTTGGCTCCAGGGAACTCAATTTTATCGGTATATCTGGAGGAGGCAACAGGATTCCAGGGATTTGAAGAGCAGAGGCTCTGGCCTGAGAGGGTTAAAGGCAAATCCGGTTTGGGCAGAGCAGGGTAGGGCAGGCCTCCAGCTCCTTGAAATCTGACCCTGTAGGCTAGAAGTCCAGCTTTTTGTCCTTGGGCAAACATGCCTGGGACTCAGCCATAATCTACCGCCTCACTCCTGGTTCTAGCCTCAGTTTCAATAGCTGGAAAGTGGGAACTGGGCACCAAGGTGGTGTCTGGCTAATTCATCCACTGAAGTCCTGAGTCAGGAAGGTTTTGCTTTAAGAGCTATGGGAGCCGGACTCGGTGGCTCAGCCTGTAATCCCACGCCTTTGGGAGACTGAGGTGAGTGAATTGCCTGAGCCCACGGGTTCGCGACCCACCTGGGCAGCGAGACCTTATCTCTACAATAAATCTAAAAATCAGCAGGGCGTGGTAGCGCATGCCTGTAATTCCGGCTACTTGGAAGGCTGAGGCGGAAGGATCGTCGGAGCCCAGCAGGTCGAGGCTGCGGTGCCAGAAGCGGCCACTGCACTCCAGTCTGGGTGACAGAGTGAGACTCCAACTAAAAAAAAAAAAGAGACAGGGAGAGAGTTGCTCTGGCTGTATTCCCCCACGACGTACCCGATTTCCTCTTGTGAGTCAGAGAGTCTAGTCTGGATGAGGCACAGACCTAGAGTTGAATCCTGGCAGGGAGCCAAATGGGGCCTGGAGGCAGTGAACCTTCTCAACCTCCACCCTCTCCAGGGTTGGGAACAGGTGTAACCTCAGCCCCGCCTCCATTACTATGGTGACTACTGAGCCTGTTCCACACTACCACCCCCATTTCCACCAATCAGAGGACAAAGGCGTTCTAGACACCCATAGGCCAGAAAGGAAATGGGAGACTGGGCCCTCAACCACCTGTTTTCATGCCTAGCTATGTCTATGTGGCAGGACCCTGGCAGTAGTGAGGAAAAGTCTTGCCACTTCCCCCATCCTGTGGATATATGTAGAACTCCTGCTCTCCTTTCTATCTGCCCAGGCATGCAGCCTGGTTCTGGCTATGGGTGTCCCAGTTCCCATTTCCCTGGTTCTAGAGGATGTTTCCCTCCCTACAGGATGAATTTTAGTCTCCCTAGCCAATAAGGAGGGACATGTTTCTTGGCTCCCATCCTCTTGACTCATCTGTGTGGTAGTGAGCTACTTGTGGCACTATTTCAAGGCCTGCCTGACCTCTTTTTCCCCAGTTGTCTGGTGTGGCCCTGTTGGCAGTGGGAATCTGGGTGTCGGTCGATGGGCCATCCTTCCTGAAGATCTTCGGGCCACTGTCCTCCAGCGCTGTGCAGTTTGTCAACGTGGGCTACTTCCTCATCGCAGCTGGTGCTGTGCTCTTTGCTCTTGGTTTCCTGGGCTGCTATGGTGCTCGGACTGAGAGCAAGTGTGCCCTCATGATGGTGTGTCAAACCCAACCCACAACCATTGTCCCCTCACCCTTGAAACCAGGCCTTAGAGATCCCCAAATGCTGTTTTGGACTCCAGGGATCTCAGTAGGGAGGCCCTCTACCATTCCTGAGGGGGGGGGTGGATTAGGGCAAGGAGGGCGTGAGAGACTGTCTCTCCCTAAAACCTAGATCCCTGTTTCCCACTCAGTTCTTCACCATCCTCCTTGTCATCTTCATTGCTGAGATTGCAGCTGCTGTGGTTGCCTTGGTATACACCACAATGGTGAGGTGCTGGTACAGGGCAGGGGAGGAAGATTGAGCAAAGCCCTGGAAGTGGTCTGTGGCCTGTGAATGGCCACCTTCTCCACCAGCCCTTAAACACTGGCCTGCCCCACCCAGGCGGAACACTTCCTGACGTTGCTTGTAGTACCTGCCATCAAGAAGGACTATGGTTCCCAAAAGGACTTCACTCAAGTGTGGAACAGCACCATGGAAGGGGTAAGGTGGGCTGGGGGAGAGTTTGGGGTGGAGAGAAAGAAGTAAAGCTCCACCAACCATCTCCCCACTTTGTCTCCAGCTCAAGTGCTGTGGCTTCACCAATTACACGGATTTTGAGGGCTCGCCCTACTTCGTAAAGAACGATGCCTTTCCCCCTTACTGTTGCAATGATAATGTCAACAGCACAGCCAAGGAACGCTGCACCAAGGAGAAGGCTGAGAACATGGAAGTACAGGTGTGGGCTGACATGGAAGGGTGGAGACTGTTTTAATGGCCTCAGCATGGCAAAAGGGAATGGGGAAGAGCAGCTGCCAACTATAAATGCTCTCTTCCCTCCCCCAAGGGTTGCTTCCAACAGCTTCTGCTTGGCATCCGAACCAATGCAGTCACCGTGGGTGGTGTGGCAGCTGGAATTGGGGCCCTAGAGGTAAGCAGTTGTGGAGGCCAGGTTGGGACATGGCCACCAGACCAGAGCTACTTGACTCTCCTTTGAAGCTTCTCTGGAGGAAATAGGCTTCTTTTTTTGTGTGTGTGTCAGGGTCTCACTTCATTGCCCAGGCTGGAGTACAGTGGCTTGC
>NW_007256244.1:14808-16379 GCF_000164805.1 Carlito syrichta | reverse complement strand
CCCAGACTGGAGTGCAGCGGCACTCCCGGCCACTGCAGCCTCGACCTGCTGGGCTCCGGCAATCCTTCCACCTCAGCCTTCCAAGTAGCTGGAATTACAGGTGCACGCTACCACGCCTGGCTGATTTTTTATTTGTTGTAGAGATGAGGTCTTGCCAAGTTGCCCAGGTGGGTCTCGAACCCGCTGGCTCAGGCAATTCACTCACCTCAGCCTCCCAAAGTGTGGGATTACAGGCTGAGCCACCGAGCCCGGCTGGAAATAGACTTCTTTTTTTTTTTGAGTTGGAGTCTCACTTGGTCGCCCAGACGAGTGCAGTGGCCACTCCTGGCCACTGCAGCCTCGCCTGCTGGGCTCTGGCGATCCTTCCACCTCAGCCTTCTGAGTAGCTGAAACTACAGGCATGCGCTACCACGCCCGGCTGATTTTTTTTTTATTTATTGTAGAGATGAGGTCTCACTGCCCAGGTGAGTCTCGAACCCGCGGGCTCAGGCAATCCACTCACCTCAGCCTCCCAAAGGTGCGGGATTACAGGCTGAGCCACCGAGCCTGGCTGGAAATAGACTTCTAACAGAGCTTCGTGTAGGATGTTGAGGGGCAGGTGGACCAATGTTTCAGAATTCCAATCACATCTCCTCATCTCTCCCTGTTCCTCCTCAACCAGCTGGCCGCCATGGTTGTGTCCATGTATCTGTACTGCAATCTGAAATAAGTCTGCTTCTGCCTCTGCTACTACTGCTGCCTTATGGGAACTGTGAAGAGATGCCCCGGCACCGCCAAGAAGCCGTGATCAGGGTGGGACCAGTATCTAATGGTGTCACTTGGACCAGAATAGGCTTGCTCTTTCTGCTCCGGACTCAGACTAAATAGGGACCACCCCTTTTAGGCTGTGCCTGACTTTTCCCTCCCATTGGTAGGGTTGGGGTACACCTGTTTCAAAGCCTTTGAGGTAGCCAATTCTCCCGCCCATTCCCCCAGTCTGTTCCTTAAAACCTTGCTCCCTTAGGCAAAGGGGGAACTCTTGATGATCCCAGTCCTCCACTGGGGGATGACAGAAAAGCACCTTATAGCCCGGCCATAGATGACATCAGCAGAACCACTGGCAGATGTGTAAAAGGCACTTCAGAACTTATAAAACCAATTACAATGTTTCCATTTGGACTTCGTGTATGCTTGGGGAAAAGGGCCCATCTCACCTAAACTGGTCTTGGATTCCTGTGGCGCTGCTGACTCAAAGGCCTCTGGAAAGAAGGGAAGTGGGGTGAGGCGGTCATTTCTCCCTTTCATTTGGGTTCCAGGTCTGGGAGGGAAGGTGAGGGATGGTTGAGAGGGCATGAGGAAGTGGGAGTGGGCCAGTCTGTCTTCTTATAACATGGAAGAACTTTGACCTGAGACTACCTTCTCCTGGGTGGGGCACTGGACTGGAAAGTTATGAAAATAGCAACCTTTTCGAGACCCGCCTGGGCAACTTGGTGAGACCTCGTCTGTACAATAAATCAAAGAATTAGCCGGGCGTGGTAGCGCACACCTGTAGTTCCGGCTACTTGGAAGGCTGAGGCGGAAGGATCGCCAGA
>NW_007256244.1:9704-14457 GCF_000164805.1 Carlito syrichta | reverse complement strand
AGAGTGAGACTCCAACTCAAAAAAAAAAAAAAAAAAAAGAAAAGAAAATAGCAACCTTGTTCCCTAGTCAGGAAGGGGAGATCAGAATTACTGCCAGAGCAATGGGAAAGGACCACCCCTTAGGCTCTGGGAAGCCCTCCAGGAGCTTCAACTGCGGGTACAGACTGCCTACCCTTCCCATGCAAGGCAAAGCCCCAGATCTGTCCCTGCTTTGGAATCTGAGAAAGACATTTATTCTTTGGTGTTGACCTACCTGGTACTCTTCAGACCTGATCTCTCACTTAGTCCTAACCATCCCCATACTCCAAGTGGGAAAACTGGGGCTAGGAAAGGCCAAGCAACTTGCCCCAGTTCCATAGTCTTCAGTGGAGGGCTGAGCCTGGATTTGGACCTAGCCTGTGTGACTCCAGAGCCTGGTGTGTTCCTGGCTGACATGGTACTAGTTTCACCTGAAGGTGCACCTGGCCAGAATATCTCTGACACAGACCTGATCACCGTTGATCCAGGAGTGACAGCATTAAGGAGGGAGGCAATGGCAGGAAGATGCAGTGTCTGCTACCAAGCAAAGCCCAGCGTGGTGAACCAGCCTTCCCCTCCTCACCTCTCTTTGACCTCCATATCCCTTTACCTGGGCTTTTTCCAGGGCTGCCCAGGACCACCCTCTCGCTTAGCCCAAAAACTGAACAGGGAACTGACCAGAGTCACACAGTGCCTGAGAGCTACCCGTGAGGCCCAGTCCAGGAGACTTGCTGGAGTGCTGGGTAAGGAAAAGAATCAGCCCACTTCACTGCTTCTCCACCATACTGTGGCACTCACATTCTCCCCTTCCACCAGGTTCCTGTGTGGAGGCCGCAGAGAATTTGTTTACCCAGGGCGGGCCTTCACCCCATCATGGGCTAATTGTTCCTCTAACTGGCTGTTGTGCCACCTCAAACACCATCTCTAGCTCCAGCAAACACTAAAGGCGTCAGGGTGGCGAGAAACGCCCAAGTCATACACCACCTGTGCCATCGCCGAGCTGGGCTCCAGGCACCTGTGGAGGGGGAAGGACAGATAGCAGATGGGAAGGCGGGAGTTCCACTCAGTTCCTGCCTCCCTGGCCTATGCTCTGTACTTACATAGAGTGAGGGAGACCCCTGCTCACCTTTCTGACCCGAAGTCCTTCACAGATCCCTCAAATGTCATGCCCCCCTGCCGTCAACTATCTCATCCACTCTCTGGACAGTCCCACCTACTTTCTGAGCTTCTAAAACTGTCTGAGATCTTCCTAACCTCTTTGGTTCACTGGCCGTGTGAGAATCTGATGAAGACCCTTGCTCCTATGCCTCCATCTGCAACCCAGTGAGTCCCCTGAACCATGCCTGCCTAATCCTGTCCCATACACTTCCTGCCCACCCTCGCTATGACCATCTACTCTTCTATTCCCTTCCACCTGTCCCTTTTTGGTCTCTCCAACTCCATCAGTAGGGACAGGTGCCAGCCTGTTGGCTAAACAGCAAGGAAGGGGTGTGAAGTGGCTGCCGCAAGCTCAGCCCCAAGTAGGGAGGGGCTAAAGTAAGGCTGTCCTAGGGTGGAGTCTGGGGGAAAATCTTGGAGTTTGAGACTTAGGCATCCCCTAGTGGCCAAATGGCCCCAAAGGGAAGATAAACCCTGAAGAGAGCAGTAAGGAAAACTCATCATCCACCACCCCCATCATCCCCCCTTCCTCCCACACACAATCACAAGACACATCCCAGACATTTTCTCCTTTTTTATTCAATGACCAACTTATCCAGCTTTGGAAATCTGGACAAAGAGGAGGCTAAGAAGAGGCCTGGTCCAGTGTCTAAGTGTCTCTGAGTGAGTCTGTGTCAGCATGTGGGCCCCAGTTGGGCCTGTCCATGGGTTGGGCACAGCAGTTTCCTGAGTAAGAGCCAGCCCCACCCTCAGGGCAGCACCCCAGCCCAGAAGGAAATCCAGGCGCTCCAGGTTGGGCCTGTTTTCAAGGCCCTCGGGACAGTCAATAAATAGGTTAGATTCTGAGCCAGGCCTGGGAAGTAAGGGGTGTACAAAGGGCAGGATCAGCTGCCCAGGATCCCAGTGATTCCCAGGTATTCTCCTGCCCTTCTCCAACAAGGAAGTAAATAAATAGACCTTCAACTCAGGAACAGGGGTGTTGGAGCAGGGGAACCCTCCCCTTGGAGTTAGTAATTAAGTCTCATGTTAAAAACAAACCAGCCCCAGCCCCTACCAGCATCTACAAAATCCTATAGGATGGAGTGAAGGGCCAGCCTGCCTGGGGTACACAGTACCCAGCCCTGCAGGGTCCTGGAGGAGGTCTTATGTCTGTTCTGGGGCTCCTGGAGCTCCCTCCTCCTTTGGGGGTGGCTCCAGGAAAATTGGGGTGACTGATGGTGGCTTCTTCACTCTGGAAACATAAAACAAGAATGTATAGGGAAAAAGTCATAGCCACGTCCCCCAATCCCACTAGGCCCCATTTCCCAGGGCAGAAAAGGGCCACTCACGAGTAGGGGGAAGCTGGGACCCCAACCACCAGGAAGTGGTTCTTCTTCCGAAACAATCTCCACAGGCCCCGGTGGTTGCCACGCACATCCAGGTCCCAGATATGGAGGCACTGGTAGGAGTGGGGTAGGAGCAGAGACATGGGTCAGAGAGCTGTGGGGGGGGCACCCAGGAGCCTTTGGGCCAGCCCCCACCCCTCCTCAGCAGCCACCTCAATTTGCAAGAGGTAGCATCTTTTGGAATATGGATTTGGACAACGGGGTTGGAAGAGGGGTTTTGAGAATATGAAGATAAGGTTCCGAGGTTAAAGATTCCAGAGCAAAGCCTCCCTATATCTTAGGGCAGTGCATGTGTGGGGCAAGGGGTTCTCCAGGATGGGTACGATGTTGGAATACCTTGGCAAGCTGGGTCCAGGTAGTGAAATCATCATCTTTCTCCATTCGGATAAAGGCCACGTAGGTGTGACCCTCTGTGTCTGGTAGAAAAGAGTCTTCACAAGGGTTCTTGCTATGGTCCAGGACCTCAGCCTCACTATAGTGGGGAGTGGAAGAATGAGACTAAAATAGGGCCTGCTTCATGGCTATGTCCCACAGCACCCTATGCTTGGTTTAATGCTTGGCTGTCACCATTTTGCAATTCTTAGTAATTTTTGAACTAAGGGCCCTGATTTTCTTTTCTTTTCTTTTTTTTTTTGAGTTGGAGTCTCACTCTTGTCGCCCAAGCTGGAGTGCAGTGGCACACTCACAGTCACTGCAGCCTCGATCTGCTGGGCTTAGGCCATCCTTCCATCTCAGCCTTCCAAGTAGCTGGAACTACAGATGGATGCTACCATGCATGGCTAGTTTTTTTGTGTGATTTATTGTAGAGATGAGGTCTCGCCAACTGTTCTCGATCCCCCAGGCACAGGCAATCCTCTCACCTCGGTCTCCCAAAGTGCTGGGATTATAGGCTGAGTCACCACGCCCAAACACGGCCCTGATTTTCATTTTGCACAGGGTCCCACCAATTATGGGACCAACTAAGATCCCCACTATTTGACACCTCACTCCCTGCCACACATCCCGATTTCCCTAGGCCATACCTGAGCAGGCTGTGAATTTCTACTTCATAAGCTTCTTTCTTCAGACTGAAGAAGAGGGAGAAATGGGTCAAAGGAGGGGGCAGACCCCCAGTTCCCATGGGTAGTACTGAGCAGGACAAGAGGTCACATAGAAACTGGGAGCAGCAGGGCTGGGGTAAACACCACAGGCCCAGGATTGGAAGGGACTTTCAGGGACCAGTCATCAAGTTTCCTGCATATCCTTCCCCCCTACCCTGCTGCCAGTCCCCACCTGTCTACGTTCCTGAGCTGGACACCTGGAACGGTGTTGAACTTGTGCTTCTTGAAGTAGGCCTCCTGAAGTGGGTGCAAAGGTAAAAATCAGGGCCTCACATTGTCTGGCCCACACCCACTCACTGACCCACCACAAGTTCCTAAGACACACAAATGAATTCCTGGACCTGTACAGGGTCTTCTAATCTCCTCCTGCCTTCCCCATCCTCTTTGCAGTGTCCTGGACAAGCTCTTATAAGCACCATTGCCAGAGAGCTCATGCTCTCATGGCAGCTCACACCACTAACCCTGAACTAATCCATGTCTTCAGCACTTCTCCCTGGGCCCACTGTTCTAGAGCCACAGCAGTCAAAAACGGACCCTGCAAGGGGGCGGTGAGCAAAGGGACAGGCTGGGCTGGAAAGGAGGAAACTGCTTTGACTCAGGTACTGAGAGGGACCTGAAGGAAGTGCCTGCCCCTTTCTGGGAGGCGAATGGGGCTCTTGTATTAGTCAGGTTCTGAGGGCCCTTCTGGCTTCTAGGAGGTTCTAAGCTGGATGCTGTCTATTCCTTTAGGCTGGGTTGACTCAAGGCCTCCCTGGCTGTAAATGGGGAGTGGCCTTCTGAACATAAGCCAGGTGGGGTGGAGGGTCCTGGGGATCTCCCTGCTCTTCTCAAGCTGAGCCATGGGCCCCAGCACTTGCCAGGACGGCAGAGGGCAGAGTTTTCAGGGCTGGACCAGTTCTTAGAAGCAGAAATACCCTTCCCACACCCACATTCTAGTGCTAAGAATAGTAAAAATAAAAAATAATATATAACCTTATATAATGGTTACAATTCAAAGCAGTTTACATATTAACTCATTGAAACCTTATAACCCGGCTGGGTGCAGTGGCTCACGCCTATAATCCCAGCACTTTGGGAGGCCGAGGCAAGAGG
>NW_007256244.1:3545-9684 GCF_000164805.1 Carlito syrichta | reverse complement strand
TCAGGTAATCCACTCCCCTCAGCCTCCCAAAGGCGTGGGATTACAGGCTGAGCCGCCGAGCCCGGCTTGGAATGTTTTTATTTTTATTTTTTTTTATTTATTGCAGAGACGAGGTCTCACTGGGCTGCCTAGGCTGGTCTCGAACTTCTGGGCTCAAGCGACCCTCCCACCTCCTCGGCTTCCCCCGGTGCTGAGATTCCAGGCATGAGCCACCACACCCCGGCCTGCATTTGGAAGCTCGGGCCTCCTGCCTCCTGCCTCCTGCCTCCTGACGGGCCAGCCCAGCAAGCAGGCAGGTTTGGTTTCCTGGAGAAGCTACAGTTAGAAAGTGCCCGATGTGACAGGGCACGGGGGCTCACGCCTATAATCCCAGCACTTTGGGAGGCCGAGGCAAGAGGATTGCCTGAGCTCAGGGGTTCAAGATCAGTCTGAGCAACATGGCGAGACTTCGTCTCTACAATAAATCAAAAAAATCAGCCAGGCGTGGTGGTGCATGCCTATGGTTCCAGCTACTTGGAAGGCTGAGGCGGAAGGATTGCCTGAGCCCAGCAGGTGGAGGTTGTGGGGGCCGTGAGCATGACACTGCATTCCAGCCTGGGAGACAGAGTGAGACTCCTACTAAAACAAAACAAAACAAAAAAACAATCTCATAACCCTATAAGGTAGTAGCACTTTTACACTCATTTTACAGATAAAGAAACTGAGACAAAAACAGGAGCGCTATTTCACCAAGTTTACGTGGTTAGCACGTGGCAGAGCTGGGACTGCACCAGAGTCTGTTTTTGACCACATACCAAACTGTGCCCCACTCACATGGAAGTAGCCGTTCATGTTGAGGCCTACGATGCCAAAGTGATAGGATCTGGAAACGTCAGGGATGATACACTCTCGGCCCCGGCGTTGTTCAGGCATCCGCATCCACATGTCCCAGTCCCAGAGCTGGCGGGCATGGAAGATTATGAAGGTTAACATATTTTAAGCTGGTAGCGGACTCTTAGTTCATTCTCCCTACCCTGCTGGGTACCTTTTCTGGTGTGGGCCACTTGGGCTCAAGCTCCTCCTTGTACAAGGACTTCCTGAGTACCCAGCCCAGCCCAGGCATGGTCTCCACGCGGTACAGTAGTGCTGGATCTTCAGCCGTGTGTTCATACCCCTGAGGACAGGGGGTCATAGAGGGAGGCATTAGCTTGGGGCTCTACAAACTCACCTGCTAACCCCTGGCCAACCATCCTACCTGGTCATTCCAGGCAGAAATGCAGTACAGGCTGTCATCCTCCTCCAAGAGGTGGATGGATTGGCTCAAGAAACTGAGAGGCAGAGTCCAAAATTTCAGGGAGGGGCAAAGATAAACTCAGTTACTGGAAGAGCTGGGACTCAGGAGTCATGCCTCCTTCTCCCAAGTCCCACAGTCTCCATCCATCCTTTCTACTTTTACTCCAGCCCCAACACCTGCCATTCTACCTTTGCACAGGCTTGTTCCCCAACTTTTAAGCTCACTTCCTCCAGAAAGCTCTCCAAGACTCCTCACTGCCTTCTTCACTGGAGACCCAGGGACATCACCAGCAACCTAGAGACCCTTCCCTCACCTGAAAAAATCCACAGCAATGTCCAGGTCCTCTTCCAGAACCACAGCAAACTTGGCCTCCTACAGGGAGAAGGGGATATTATGATTCCAGGGGACCTCTCCCATCCTGTGGTCTCCTCTATTCTTATCCCTCTTCTTTTAGGCAGCACTGCTCCTGTTTTCCAGAACAGGAGGGTGAGTCCCAGTGAAGGAAAGGGGCCTGCATAACAGGCCTGGACCTTAGGCCCATATTTCTCTACCCCAGTCCCAGGAATTGTATTCCTTATTACTCACCGGAAACAAGTTGAAAGTGGCAGTGAGGCTGGCCTTATAGTGCTGGGAGGGGAGTGGAAATAGGGCACATGAGCTTGAGAGTAGAGGGCGGGGCCAAGTGTCTACCCCATCCATCCTTGCCTGGGCAGTACCTGAGACACACGGGCATTCTTGATGCTGATGGGAGTATGCTGGATGCCCCTCAGACCAAACAGCGCCACCACATCCATCGGTTCCTGGGGGCATGGCCACTGGTCACCATGTGAGGCCATTCTCCCTTACCCGCCTCTGCAGGGCAACCCCTCACCCTACACAGCCCTCGTCTGGGCTGGCTTTCTTGCCAATCCTTGGCAATCATTGCTGTGGACCACCCACAGCTTTGCGCTCTGTTCTGCCCCATAAGTCCCACTCACCTCATAGTAGCCATCAATGAAAACTGTTATCATCTGGGGAGACACTCCCTGGGCTGACAGCAGAGAGCGCAGCATCCTAGGGAGCCCAGGGATGAATTAGGTTCCCCCGAACACAAGCACCACTGTGTTTATGGTGGGCCCAGATTCCCCATGCTTACCCACATAGGTGAATGGGTCTAGAATCTGCTGCCTTTCCTCAAGAGTTCCTCCCACAGGCAGATGAGCTAAGCACCCTCCCATGTGCTAAGCATTCCCCTGTTCGGTGCTGGGAACAGCCCACTCTCAGGCTCACCTGTATAAGTAATTGGGTCGATTCCCTGCAATGACAGCCACAGGCACGTTGAGGACTTTGTTGTCTGGGAGCTATGGGAGAAACAGCCGTTAGCTCTTGCCTTATTCCCCTTCAAACTGTGATCCCTACCTCGGGAAGAGTTCTTGGACAGGGGTAGGTGCAGATTCCAGAATACACAGGGGAGAGGCAGAGGGTCTTCCCTGTTCTGGCCTCTCCATATACTCAGCCCAACTCCAACCCTGGGCCTTGCTCACACGCCCTTCCCCTTCCCTCCAACACCACGTCTTTCTGAGCTCAGCATACATCCTCAGCTCCTGGTTCCTTCCCAGGCTGGAGTAGGGAAGCCCAACCTGGATCTTCTCCTGGGGCCCCCTTGCTAAACTGGGAAGGAGTTGAAACCTCACTGCCTAAGGCCCCACTCACTGGGTCAGGGCTGAACTCGATGGGTGTAGGATCCTTGCAGCTGCACACACTCCCATAGCCTTCAACTTTGCTGCAGAAGCGCCGGCGGCGACGGTTCAGCTCTGTGTCTGCCCAGTGGCACTCTGCCTCTGAGGGGGGGATGCAGTTGACAGGTTGGAGGCATGAGGCCAGCATGGTTTGAAGAGACTCAGGCACACAGTCAAGGGGAAAAAGCCTCGTAAAGAGGATCTAAATGACCACCCTCCAGCCTAGGCACTGTCCCAGAGTCCAGGCCTCACTAATCCCACCTTCTGCTGAACTCAGCGGCACATCTGTCTTCAGCAGGACTGGGTCCCCCCAGGAGGAGAGGGCAGGTGACTTAGAATGTTTTTCACCAAGGACAGGACCTGGCAAGAGATAGGAATGAAGGGTCATGAAGGTCCAATTTCAGTTTGGGGGCTTCTTCCCATTTCCCAGCCCACTTTCATCCAACCCGCTGACACTGGCTCTTATCTGCCCCCAACCCCACCCATTCTCCTGGGGTTCTGCTCCTTCCAGGCCCTTGATACTACACGGTGGACGGCATCTGATGCTGGCACCTCCTTTTCGTCCCACGAAGGCCCAGGTGTCCCTCCAGCCCAGGGCAGGGCCAGCCTGGCTGCCCAGGCTCCTCAGCAGAGCCTTGGCTGTGTCCTTGAGGTGGAAGGAACCCTCGTCCTAGGGGGACCAGAGAAGGCGGTCAGCCTGACCGGTGTGGTTCCAGGAGACCTGGCCTCACAGAGCACCAACAACGTATCAAGCACTGTATAAAACCTTTCACTTAAATTAGCTCATTAAATTATCACAATAGCCCTCTATGGTTACCCGCTTTCACAGATAAGAAAACTGAAAGCTTAGAGTTTGAGACTCATCCAAAGTCACCCAGCTGATAAGTCCTTACCACAATCCCACACAACTCCCACCTCTGCTCCCTGCCACCTCTCTGCTCTCTTTTCCCACCACTCTTCTCCTTTCCCCCCTTATTCTGCTCTAGCTTCACTGGCTTCTGTGCTGTTCCTCAAGCATGCCAAGTACATTTTCACTTCAGGACCTTTGTACGTGTCACTCTTCCTACCTAGAATGTTCTTCCTCCAGATACTCACCTGGCTCATGCCTTGCTTCCTTCAGCTTCCTGTTCACATACCATCTCTGTACAGAGGCCTTCCTTTTCTAAACTGCATCCCCATTATACTATCTCCCATGCATTATTTTTTTCTTTATATAAGTTATCATTGACTGACATTATACACTTATTTATTTGGCTGTTTTTTTGATCTCCTCCTGCTAGAATATAAGCTCCATGAGAGTAGGGAATCTTATTTCCCATTGTATCTCCAGCACCCAGAGTAGTACCTGGCATACAGTAACTGCTTAGTAACTATTTTCTGAATTAATAAAAATGACAAGGCTAAGATTGGACCCTGAGTCATCTTCCTCCAGAGGATCATCCCACCATGCCACAGTAGGGGCAGATAACCCAGGGCCATGAGCAGAAGTGGAGCTGGGGGTATAGGGAACAAGGCCTGGGCAGAATCACTGACCTTGACGGTGCAGATGAGCACTCGGCCGGGCGCCACCATGTTGAGGAACAGCACCATGGCCTCATCCTCATGAGGTGAGTACGTGTCAAACACACGTTTTGCCATCACATGACCCTGGCAGGGGGCACACCACTCGTGAGTTAGTGCCACCAACAAGAAGAGTCCAGCTTTAGCCCTCTGGGTCCCCTAAACCTAGAACCTCACCGTGGCCTGATTGAGGACGATGACATGGATGCCCCGGCCCTGCTCCCGGGCCTCATCTTCCAGTACCTACACAGTGGCAGAGACAAAGTTCAACTTGTCACCCTGGCATTCAAGTTGTCTCTGTCTTATGGACACTTAAAATACCAGCTGGAGCCGGGGCTCGGTGGCTCAGCCTGTAATCCCGCGCCTTTGGGAGGCTGAGGTGAGTGGATTGCCTGAGCCTGTGGGTTCGAGACCCACCTGGGCAACTTGGCCGAGACCTCATCTCTACAATAAATCAAAAAATTAGCTGGGCGTGGTAGCACGCGCCTGTAGTTCCAGCTATTCGGAAAGGCTGAGGCGGAAGGATCGCCGAAGCCCAGTGGGTCGAGGCTGCAGTGGCCAGGAGCAACCGTTGCACTCCAGTCTGGGTGATAGAGTGAGACTTCAACTCAAAACAAACAAACAAACAAACAAACAAATACCAGCTGGGGCTGGGTTTGGTGGCTCAGCCTATAATCCCAGCACTTTGGGAGGCTGAGGTGAGTGGATTGCCTGAGACTGTGAGTTCAAGACTAACCTGGGCCACTTGGCGAGACCTCGTCTCTACAATAAACCAAAAATTAGCCAGACGTAGTAGTATGCGCCTGTAGTTTCGGCTAGATCCTCCAACAGACTGAACCCCTCGAGGTAGGGCCAGGTTTAATTACCTCCAGGTCCCCAGTGCCCAGCACAAGGCTGAGGCCAAAGAGAAGACCAGGGAATGATTATAAAATAAATAAATCAATGAATTAACTGCCTATTAATATGAATGACCACTTTTGAGACCCCACTACATACAAGGTATTTCATATACTCTTCATTTACTCTGCTACATAGTCTCAGGCTACAGATAAGAAACTAAAGGCCAGGTATAGTGAGTGCCTCAGGCCTATAATCCTAGCACTTTGGGAGTTCGAGGCAAGAGGATTGCCTGAGTTCTGAGGTTCAAAATCAGCCTGGGCAACCTGGTGAGTTCTTGTCTCTACAATAAATCAAAAAAACAAGCCAGACGTGGTAGAGCACACCTGTAGTTCCAGCTACTTGGAAGGCTGAGGCGGAAGGATTGTGCCCAGCAGGTCGAGGCTGTGATGGCCATGAGCATGCCAGTGCACCCCAGGCTGGACGACAGAGTGAGACTTTGACTCAATAAAAAAAAAAAGAAAGAAATAAAAGAAACTGAAGCTCCAAAGTCACCCAGCTAGAATCTGGCAGAGTTGCAGTTCCCACTCAGGCAGAAGACCCTGTAGCCAGTGGACCATGCCCTGAGTAGAATGGAGTGATTGGACCAGGCTTAGCGGCTCAGCCTATAATCCCAGCACTTTGGGAGGCCGAGGCGAGAGAATTACCTGAGCTCAGGGGTTCGAGACCAGCCTGGGCAACTTGGTGAGAC
>NW_007256244.1:1589-3323 GCF_000164805.1 Carlito syrichta | reverse complement strand
AAAAAAAAAAAAAAAAAGAAGAAGAAACTGAGGCTCCAAAGTCACCCAGCTAGAATCTGGCAGCGTTCCAGTTCCCACTCAGGCAGTGGACCCTGCAGCCAGTGGGGCTGCATGCCCTGAGTAGTATGGAGTGACTGTATACCAGACCCCGGCCCACTCACCGTGGTGCCATCCACTGCCACATATACTTTGCTGCGGCTTGAGTACACCTCCACGTCCAGAACCCGCCGGGGACCGCTGCCTCTGCGCCGTGGGGGCTCCAGGCGGCCTAGGGCCTCATCTGTGAGGGTGCAACAGGTCATGGAGGTAGTCTCCCCAGCAGCATCACACCCCTTGGGATCTGTCTGCCATTCTGGCCGTGAAATCCAGGGCCCCCCACCCCATACTCAGCCTGGCCCCACCGTAATCTTGCTCTGGCGCTGGATCTTCATTGGCTTCGCTGATTGCTCGTCGAGTGTCCAGGATCAACTTGATGTTGACAATGACAGTCACTAGCAGGAAAAGCACAGCCCCTGTCTGAGGGGAGGGGTAGGGGTGATTAAGAGGAGCACCCCCTTCAGCTCATGGAGAGTATTCCTGCAAGGAGGGCCCTGGCTGCAGTGGGAACATAGGGAGAATCTGGGACCTGTCTCGTCCTTTGTGTGCCCAGTTCTACTCCCCTGACCAAAGCCTAGTTTCATGGCCATCTCCTCCAGGGAAACTCCCCTGACCCTTCCCTTCCATCAGGGCCCTCCCTACCCAGAACTCCTGTATTCTTCCATTTGAGGCCTTGATATCTTTAGTCCCCTCCATGGTTAGTTCCTAGAGATGGAGCCAAGCCCAGAGAACCAAGCTGGGAATCAGAAGACTTGGATTCTGACCCTAACTGCCTGACAAGTGTGTTCCCCTGGGCAGAACCCTCCTGCTCAGAAACCTAGGAGGTTGTACTTGGGTTCTGATTCCAGAACTCTGGTTCCAAACCAGAGTAAGACATGACACATAAAAGGTCTCTCCTCTAAGAACCTGCTACCCCATTCCAGCTAAAGGGTGGCCAAGGTGGGTCCCAGTGCCCAATTTAGGCTGGGGTAAAGCTGGAAGAGCGCCCCTCCCTGGGAGGTCTGGGACATCTCTATACCTGACAGAATCTCCGCAAGGCCCGCTGGTTTGTCAGTTTATACTTCCAGGTAAGATACCAGCTCCGTTTCTTCCGAGCCCCAAAGGGCTTGATGAGAGGGTTGGGCTTCCAGTCGTCCATGCCGGATTGGGGGGGGTCACCAATGTCCTGGCCAGCCCATGACTTCAGGAATCTGAAGGGACCAAAGGGCCACATGGGATAAGGTGATCTCCCAAAGTCTGATGCCTTCTGGGGAGATGAGAGAGGGCCTTCCAGTAACTGTAAGCATCCATGCTGTGTGACCTGGGAAAAGTAGCTCAACTTCTCTGGGCCCGGCAGGAAAACCTTCAGAGGGGTTGGACCACCTAGAAATTCCCTGGGATGGGGAGAACTATCTGAATCAAACCTGTCCAGGGCCCCAAAGGTGGAGGCCAAAAATCCGGCCCTCGAGGTTCATCAGCCCCTAAAAGGAACAAGCCCCAGGCCTTCCCGGTCCTGGAGTGGGCAAAGAACAGCGACCTCTCCTGCCCAACCCTCCACCCTCGCCCCAACCTGTCTGGCCCTGCACTTCTCCTCCCAGGGCCCGGGGCCGCCCGAGGGATCGGGAGACCTGCCCCGGCCGCTCTACCCCTCCCGGACCC
>NW_007256244.1:0-1223 GCF_000164805.1 Carlito syrichta | reverse complement strand
CCCATCCGCCGCCCACCGCCGCGCCGGCGGCTGCGCTGCTGGGCGAGAGCGGCCCGCACCCCGGCACCGCCCATGGCAGACCCGAGTCAAGTCCGAGGCCTAGCTCCTTGGACCGGATCACGCTGCACGCCAGGGTCGGAGCGGCCGGCCTCTGACACAGCCCGCACACCACCCACCCTATACCCCGCAAGGGCAAGGCTGTTATCCTGGCCTGCGGCATGCGCAGCCATGGGAGGCCAAGGGGGATTAAAATCCAGGTTCTACCACTGTTCCAAGCAGTTTACTGATATCTAATTCCACAACAACTCCATGAGGCAGGCACTGTTATTATCCCAATCAGATCAGGAAAATGAGGCTTAACGTTACAAAACTGGGAGAGCTGAAATTGAAACCCAGCCTGGATCCAGATTCTGCTCTTAACCACTGCACTCTACTGGCAAGAATACGATTTATAGGCTTAAATGAGATAATACATATAAGGCCCTTAGCTTAACACAATAGTTATCAAATTTTATCTTGCTTCAGAATCACCCAGAGGGCTTGTTGAAGTGGAGCTGCTGGACCCCATCCCTAGAGTTTTAGATTCAGTAGTCTGGGGCCTACGAAGTTTCTAGGTAATGTTGATGCTTGTTTGAAGTGAGTGGGTAGCTGTGGAATCCGATGGGTGTTTTTTTCCTGGAGTCAGAGTCTCTGTCATGCAGGCTGGAGTGCAGTGGCACACTCACAGCCACCGCAGCTTTGGCCTGCTGGGCTCAGGCAATCCTGCCTCAGCCTTCCAAATAGCTGGAACCACGCGCCACCACGCCCAGCTAATGTTTTGATTTATTGTAGAGAGGAGGCCTTACCAAGTTGCCCAGGCTGGTCTTGAACCCCTGGGTTCAGTCAATCCTCTTGCCTCTGCCTCCCAAAGTGCTGGGATTATAGGTGTGAGCCACTGTGCCAGGCTCTGATGTGTTTTTTTGTTTGTTGGTTTGTTTGTTTGTCTTTGAGTTGGAGTCTCACTCTGTCGCCCAGGCTAGAGGGCACACTCACGGCCACCCCAGCGTCGACCAACCTGCTGGGCTCAGACGATCCTTCCACCTCAGCCTTCCAAGTAGCCAGAACTACAGGCACATGCTACCACACCCAGCTAATATTTTTATTTATTGTAGAGATGAGGTCTCGCCAAATTGCCAGGGCTGCTCTTGAACCCATGGGCTCCCAAAGTTCTGGGATCACAGGCT
>NW_007256243.1:80479-82768 GCF_000164805.1 Carlito syrichta | reverse complement strand
CATATTTGCTGTTCACTATAGATTAAGGCTGTTGTTCTTTATTATAAAATGTGTAGGTCAGCAAAAATCTGTGGTGAATTCCCTTTGCTTCCCATTATCAGTAGGCAGCATCCTAGGCCTAGGATACTGATATTGGTGTTTTGTCACGCAGATTAATACTTTAGCTCTGTATTGGTGGTAGTGAACATAGCTCCAAATGCACTTCCATAAGGTTAGTTTTTCCTCTCTCCCAGTGATAGCCAGATGTTGGGGAGGGAATTTAGCCAAGATTCAAAAACACTGGATAAAAGACTCAAATGGGAATTGAAATTTCCTAACTTTGTGGCTGCTAGAAAGTTCAAACTTTGACACTTTTACTACATTAGGCTTTGACCCATACAATACATATTTCTATCAAGATTACTTGTCCTAGTATACATGTAATCTCGAGGCCTCTGTCCATAATAAACTAATAAACTGATACTCTGGTCCTGTTTCTTCCTGCAGGGGTTTGTCTTTCTGCAGACTTCAGTTTTGTTTTGGGTCAAATAACTTCAATTAACTGAAGTACCAAAGAAAACATGTGAATCTACAGTCTTCCAGTTTTGTTGTTTTTGGTGAAGTTGATAACTATTTTGTCATTGCTATTATTTATGCAAGAAGAAAAATAACTGTTTTATCAGCTGCCTAATTCTCCAAGTTGATTAGCAGTTTTATTTATAAAATGAATAAATTGAAAACAATCCACGTATCAATCAAGAGCTTAATTCACAGGAAAATGTTGGTCTATTCATTCACTTGAATTTGATCTATTATTAAGAATATTAAGTATTCTATACTTACTATAGCATGACTGAATGCACAGATATTTTTGCCAACCAAAATAAAACAGAAAATAAAGTATAATCTTTATGAATTGCCTTTTGTAAATCTTAGAAACTGAAAATTCATCTAAAGAATCATAACAAACATAAGTAGATGCCTAGTGAGAACTGAGACAAGGAAAAGGAAGAGGAAGAATTTAAAGAAGAACCAGAGAAAGTATAGAGGTGAAATGACTTGTATGACATCTTGACAGTCATGATGGTTATGTCAATATTTATCAATTTAACACATTAATATGTTTCCTGACAAGTGGTGGGCTGCCTTTCCAACTGTTCCCTTGGAATCCATCTGGATTTGCAATTCTGTAGTGAAATTTTATGTCTCAACATACAACATTGGTGTCTGTTTTCTTATTTGTATATGCAGAACACAGTCTCACTTGCACAAAATTCTCACTTGCACCAAATTCAAAGATTGTCAATTATATGGTATTTCAGTTAGAACAAATAGCAAGTGAATGATACATACAGCAGAAGTGATGGACTGATATACAATAATGCATATGGCATCAGACTCCTGATAATACATTTACATGGATTTGCGTGTTCATGAACATAACAATTTCTACAAGTATTTTAGGTATACACAAAAATTCATTTAAATTACTTCATGTTCTTATTAAAAGAGAACAGTTTTTGCAAAGCTAACTGTGCACAACTAACTCTATCCTGGAGTTGGATCACAAAGCAGCTGAGTCCAGCACTGAGGAGCACAGACCCAGATACTGAGAGTAACCCTCACCACATGTAGATTTTCGTCACATAGCATACATCATACTCTGGGTTGCCTTTAAATATGTAATGGAATGAAACATTTACTCCTACAAACATTATCTGTATGCATCTGTAAATCAAATAGGTCAATGGGAGCTAATTAGTTATCACAGTATTATCACCCCTGTCTGCTCTGGGTTATTCCCACTCTGAGGTGTCTCGGTAGAGAGCATGCTATTAGGAGGACTGCAAATAGGGTTCTCCTTCTGCCAATGAAAACCTGCCGATTTCTGACCCTGCAGCTCTGGAAGACAAGCCCCAGTCCTGAAATTCTCAGATGTTGTCACTTGGGGATCAGAAATGAACACAAGTGACTCACCATAAAATTTGGGTACTGCTGAGTTTTTTTGATGCTGTTTTAATGATTGTGGAATGGAGACTCAAGATACTGAGTGTGTGAGTGGAATTAGGGAAAGAAACACTATATACTTGATAGTTTGACCAGATCATCTCTATGTTTGCAGGGGTCCAGTGTGAGGTTCAGCTAGTGGAATCAAGGTGGCTTGTTACAGCATGGAGTCCCCCAAGACCCTCATGTGCAGCTTCTGGATTCAAATCCAGTGACTACTTCATGGAATGTGTTCACCAGACTCCAGGAGAGGGGCTGGAGTGATTTATTCTGATAAGAAACAAAGCTTCGGCTACCATTTTT
>NW_007256243.1:37552-80313 GCF_000164805.1 Carlito syrichta | reverse complement strand
TTAGCCAGGTGTGATAGCGCGTGCCTGTAGTTCCAGCTCCTTGGAAGGCTGAGGCAGAAGGATCGCCGGGGCCCAGCAGATTGAGGCTGCGGTGACCGGGAGCGGCCACTGCACTCCAGTCTGGGCAGCAGAGTGATACTCCAACTCAAAAAAAAAAAGAAAGAAAGAAAAATAAACAAAGCTCATAGTTAAATGAGAGTATATGCTGCATCCGCCAAAGGCAGATTCACCATATCAAGGGACAATTCCATGAACACACTGTATCTGCAAATGAATAGTATGAAACTTGATGACATGGCTGTGTATTACTGTACTAGAGAAAAGACTGAGGGGACTTCAGTGGGAGCCCAGGCCCATATTTTCCAACAGGAATTCATAAACATCAGAGGGTAACAGACCACTGGGCACTGGATGTTCCTCAGGAGGAGGAGAAGAGTGATGTTGAGGGCTGGTTTCATGCCAAGCGGTGGTCTGTCTTTCCATCTCTTCCCATGGAATCTGCCATGATTTGCTATTCTGTAGTAAAATTTGACGTCTCAACATATACAACATTAGTGTATGTTTTCTTATTTGTATATGCAGAACACATTCTCACTTGCACCAAAGACAGAGATTGGGGTTAGCCCTGAACAATCCTCCCATGGCAACAGGACCAGTCTCCTGAGGCAATCCTGGCAATGTGGGGAGAGTTTTCTAAGATATCCAAGCAGGAATCTCAGTGAAATTTCCAGAGGAGAATACTGTATGTGAGTCAGAAATGAGCCCATAGATAGGTTGGATCAGGGCCAGTGTCCTAAAACCCTAATTGGTGGCACATCTAACTTTCTTTACTTTTTAAAACTGTGCAAACAACTCAGAGTTGATCCAATATCCTTTTTTTAACTAGTAACCATTTTTTTTCTTTTCAAGTCTTTATCTCAACCTCTCTTTCTTTCTTCTTTTCCTTGAAAATGGTGGATTCTTTATTCAAATAAATCCTAGGTCTGATGGCCTTTGATACTCAGAGAGGACTCAGGCTATGGCTCCTGCAGGACCTGGGAAGGCTGACAGAGACCTTCTCAGTAACCATTACTAGTTTCTTCTGCTGCCTTCTGTGCATGGACTGCTTAGGAAATACGAGAGGACATTAGTCACCAAGGTGATAATAGAAGTCTTCTCAAGTTGAGATAATGACTTAGAAATGACTCTGTGCCTCTCACATTGTCATGGTCCCACCTCACTCACCCTTGACTTTGGAAAGAGCTGAGGATTGATCCTTCCTTGTGCTATGTGCTCTGGGTAACAATTATGTGAGGTCTGACTAGAAAAGTTGTGGTCCATAGGATTAGCCATCAGGATGGACAGAGTAGATATACTGGGACAAATTAGACCTGCCACCCACCATACATTGTGGTCATCTGTTTTCTTTCTGGGATTGAATAAGACTCAGTTTATCTAGAGCAATCCTCCCGACTTGGAGAAAGCTGATGGCAAAAATTCATAGCATCAAATAAATACCTTCATGGCATACATAGGTTCATTTTATTTTTATAATTGAGACTATAGCCTTGCAAGTTGGCACATAAATGCATTAGCAGCATGGTTATTTTATATTTTATACTTGACACTGGGATTGGGATCATAGTATATGTAATTTAGCTAAAATAGGTGATGGTGTTGGTCTTCTGAGAGGTCAACTCAAAGACTAGCCTAAGTTTACGGACAATTATTAAGGAATAATACACCTTTTTGAGAGGAAGTGCAGTGAGCACAGTGAAGTTGAGGAAGCTAATAGAAATTTATGAGACTCTGTGTCTGAGTGAAGGAGAAAGAGATTTTTGGGTGGATATGTCCTAAATTTCTCTGCTATACAAAGGCAATCCAAGAGAGGTCTGGAATATCACTGAATTGAATTATCCTCAAGTCAATGTGTTTTCTCAGGGAAAACCATGATTCCCAGCAATAACTCTGCCTCAGATCACTGAGTAGCACAGTTTTCTTCTGGGAATCTGTTGTCTCACAGGACGTGAGTCATCTCACAGGATGTGCGTCATCTCACAGGATGTGAGACTGCATCAGAAAACATGTCATGGACCTCAAAAAGCAGCTTCTGATGCCTGATCTAAGTGCATTGTGCTCTCACAAGTGCAAGCAAATGTGCTGTCTCAGGGCCGACATGTTGTGGGTTTCCATACAGAACATAGGATTTTACTTTATATTCTTGAAAGACATACAAGGTAAATGTGCAGTTGTAAAATGTGTGTCATTTTGTTTTATTCCAATTACATCATTTCCAGATTCTGTAAAATATCCTGGCATAGAGTTGCCTTTCTTCTTGGGAATTGTTAAATGGATGGAGAACATACATTTACCGTTTTCATTTTATTTTCTACATGTATACAGATCGTGAGTGGAGTGTATGTGGCCTTGTCCCCTCTGACTCTTGTCTCCTAAGAGAGAGCAGACATTTAGGTCAACTCAGATTCAAAGGAAAATCTACTTATGCACACACTAAAGGCTACAGATACCCCAATGCAGTTTAATAGCCTCAAGGTATTACCCATGCCTGGTGAACTCTATCAGCCCCACTGTTAGTGACACCTGGTCAGGACTGTTTGTTGGGTTCATTATTTGGACACCTATTAATCTACCACATCTCAGCTCCATTTTACAACACATCATTATCAGAAATGCAGGTAATATTTTCATCACAATTTTTTCAACAACGTTTTCTCATCTTATTTCATAGTAAGTTTCATTAGAGGGAAGTATTTCCACTTTGTTTCCCAGATATAGCCTCAGAAGTTGCTGAATGAATCAGGAAAAATATTTGATCTGTTTTTGGACCTATAATTAACTCCCATATGCAGTGATTTTCTGTGGACATTAGTCAGCCGGGTAAAATCTTAGGAACATTATTGCTACATCATGTAGGCAAACTAGGATCAGATTTCCTTAATGTGGGCTCCAGTAGTGTCTGTAAGAGTAGGATTCACAACTCACCCTGTCACCTTGCTGGAAGGAATCCCAGTGCTCAATGTGTGTTCATTAGGGGAGAATTAAGCCTCAGTTTTCAGCAATGACTCAGCCACAAGCCATAAGCTTGGGCATCTCAAAAGTGGAGACCTCAGCCCATTTGGTATGGGCTTCAGGGTGACAGCTAAACCATGAGTAGATGCTCAGAACTCACCCAACACATTGACCCACTGAAGAACAGGTGAACAGAAGGACAAACGAGAGTTTCTGGCCAACATTTTTTTTTAATTTAATATGCAACCCTCAGGAGACCATCTTCTTCATGATTTTTAACCCGTGGAATGATTGACTCAAAGTAAAACTGTTGTAAAAATAAATATATGCAATTAACTCTTGAACTTGGATCATTTTCCTGAGCTGTCATCGCCATCATTACTATCATAATCATCAATATCCTCTCCATGGTTTTGATCATCATCCTCACCATAATCAGGTCAAAATCAACGTGAAGAAAGTTTATTTCATGATATAATAAATTATTGAATTAAAAATTGCATTCTTTAGGAAAGGGTGTTATGGTGAGGACTGGCTGATTTATAAATCAGTGAAAAAATGTCCAAAAGATAAATGGAACCATTGTGTTTTGTTTCAGCTACCCTATGTGTCCTCTCAACATTCCTTTGCAAGGAAGTCTGGGACAAGTTTTGGTAATATTTCCACTATTAGGTAATTGTAATTTTTTTCTTAGACAGGCATGCTCTAAATAATAGAACATGATTTGATAAAAGATGCCCAGAAAGTGTTTCCACATCAAGTTACTACATGACATATTTTTCTTCACAAAAAATCACTTTTAATTATCTTATCATTTCTTCATTTTTAAAGAGGTTTCATGAACACAATCTTAGTTCAGGTATACACGTTTAAAAATGGGGTTATACCATCAGACAGGCACACAATGCTCCCATTAAGACACTTTTCTTGGACTAGCACACATGTCTTCCAAGATTACAACCATCGATCAGGGGCTTTGCCCCCCATGGGTCTTTGTCTTTCCTAGGGAAATTTATCCTCTCCATTTCCACCTACACTTTTGTCATTGATGTTTCCAAAATCTGTCCCTTGGTGAAACAACCTCCCAAAGGGTGGTGTCCTGTGATAGCTAGAGATGATTTAAATATTTTAAAAATAATTTACAATGTTCACTCGAAAACTTAAATGTGTGTGTGTGTGTGTGTGTGTGTGTGTGTGTGTGTGTGTATCTTATTACATTTAGTAAATTTATCCTGGCATTTAAATTCATACATTTATTTGTGTGCATAAATTTATACGTATGTGTGTATGTACATATTCTTCAAGTTAAATATTTTTGGATAGCATAAAATTGACTCAAACTTTCATTCCCAAGGTGATCACTCTACAACATATAAACAGAAACCAGAATTATGTCTCTACAGAAAAGAACTGGTAGAATAGTGAAAAATATTTAAATCTTAAGATATTTGACGTATATTAACAAGGACAGTAATTTCGGGGAGATGGAAAATAAAGGACTACTCTGACAAATACATGCTGAGATAAGACTTAAGTGCTTTCAAGTTATAACAAGGTGGGAACCCAGGTGGAATCCTTTGCTTTTAGAGTAAGGAAAAAGGACTGGAAACCCAATAGACCATAAAATACAAAGGTCACATGCATACAGCAAGATGAACACATTGTTTAGGGTGAAACCCACTGATGTCAAGAGGAATAATGCTGTTGAGTAAAGTGCAGATCAGTGTGGGAAACAGGCAAGTTGCACAGGAGAACACACAGAGAACTTTTCTTAAAATCTATAGCTATTCTAAAATATACCAAAAAATGATCATCAGAGTGTGGGTAAAATAATATCATAGAAATGAAAAAGCAAAGAAACTTCACAAGTCAATAGAGAGAATATACCAAAAACATGAGAGTGGGGGTTGTGGAATCAGTATCTAGAATTTATACAAGGGGTGACTCAAACAAAACAGGATTTTATATATTGAAAAAATTGTTTGCTGGACTTGGTTATTCAGTCTGTAATCCCAGCATTTTGGGAGGCTAAGGCCAGTGGATTGTCTGAGACTGTGGGTTTGGGACCCACCCAGGCTACTCTGTGAGATCTTCTCTCTACGTTAAATCAAAAATTAGCTGGGTGTGGTAGCACATTCCTGTAGTTCTGGGTACTTGGTAGGCTGAAGCAGAAGTATCGCTGGAGTCCAGCATGTTGAGGTTGCAGCGACCAGGAGGGTGCCACTGCACTCCAGTCTGGGTGACTGAGTGAGACTCAAACTAAAAAAAAAAAAAGAAATTAAAAAAAATTTATTCTTACGTGTTTAAACTTCAGTCTCCTTTGGAGTACTCTATTTGATACAATTCATTTACTGAGGAGCTTTTTCCATCATTCAAAACAATTCTTTTAGTAATCAATTGTGATGACTTTAGTCAGTTTTGGCTGGACTACTCTGAGTCAGTAAGGTGACAGCCAGGGTTTTTTTTACAGCCACTTTATTTGACTTCATTGAATTCCTATGAAATTTACTATGGATCTGAGAGGACTGTTCTTGCTTAATGAGTCACTCTTACCACCTCTCCGTCATGTTTTCCACAGTTGAAACCAAAATTCTCAGCAATATAACCCAATATAAACCAGAAGCCTTTAATTTGTTTTTGTTTTTGCTTTGCTTTTTATTTTAAAGATGTGGGGTACAATTCAGGTTAGTTATGCAAATGTTAATTATGCAGGTACCCTTGTTGATGAGGTGTCTCCCTCCTTCCCCTGGCAGTATCCAACTACTGCCAATCACATTCTTATAGTATAATGGTAATTGTTCCAGGTCCGCTTATGAGTGAGAACATACGGTACTCTGTTCTCTGTTTCTCTGATGGTTCACTGAGTATGACAGATTCTAAAACCATCCAAGTTGCTGCAAAGGTCATATGCTTGTCTTCTTTATGGCTGCATAATATTCCACTGTGTATATGTACCACAATTTTTATTCAGTACAGCTTCGATGGGCAATATGGCTGGTTCCATGCTTTTGCTATTGTGAATAGAACTGCAACAGACATGCGTGTGCAGGTATCTTTATGGTGGAATTACTTGAGTTCCTCTTGATATATTCCCAATAGGGGATTACTGGGTCATATGGACAATTTCTAGTTCTTTCAGAAATCACCACACTGTCTTCCAAAGAGGTTGCACTAGTTTGCATTCCCACCAGCAGTGTAGAAGTGTTCTTGGTGGGAATGCAAACTAGAAAAAAGGAATGTTTTGATTATTATAGAACTTCTGTTTCACAACAATACTGTGAGATAAGGAATGATAACACTTTATGGCAGCTGTGAAAATTATTAATTCAGCAGAATGATGGAGCTCAGAAAGGCCAGCACAGACGGGTGTCTCTGTTGGTGTGTTGTCTAGAAATGTTTATACCTGTACTGTTTTTTAGTGGTGAGGAGGAAAATATGAACTCGGTGGATATATATGGTAACAAAGAATTACAAAAACATGAATACTAGCTTTCCTCATAATGAAGAAATACTATATTTGAAAAGTATGCCAAAAAAAAGCTATGAAACAATAAAACAGATTGAATGAATCCTAATCATGAATGTTTCTTAGTATTAGCACACCCACAGATTTTATAAGGAAGATGCAAGTGATGCGGCTTGTTTCAAAGAGACAGCTAGGGACAAAGAGAGTCCACAGTGATGCACAAGGTAAGGAGAAAGATGAACACTTGGAAAGGAAATTGCCTCAGTTTAACTTCAGAAGCACATCACTGTAGATCTCATAAACAATTTATGAAAAAAACACCCAACAACATATTTGTTATGAAATATCTAGTTCATGTTTGAACATGTAAATAGAATTCCCCACCGTTTCAGACAACCATCTAACTACACAAAAACAAACAACCAAACAACCTTGTATCAATAAGATTCAAGAAGTGAGCAGGTCAGTCTCATGCAATACCAGAAAAATAAAGTCTTATAACTATATTATAAAATGTGACAGTGAAAAATAAGAAAAAATCAATTTATAAAACTGGTAACAACTGGTTCACACAGTCCTCAAAGATATACAACTGACACAAGAGGAATTTTACCATGATTTATCGTTAGAAGAATTCATATGGAGATGATATGAGCCATCACTACACACTTTTGTTTTTTACCTTTTTTTATTATATAGATATGGAGTACAAGTTAGGATTAAGTACACAATTAATATATGTGCAGGTAAAGTTTGGACCTCCTTCTTGTCCTCACTTCCTCTGGTTTAGGATAAGGTATGCTTTATGTTGTTACATGTCCCCCTTTGTCCCTTGGCAGTGTACCACAGATTCACTTTTATAGATGGTTAAATTAATAATAAATACCAATAGCACCAGTGTTTGTAAACATGGCAGGCCCTAGAGCCTAAAACCTTTCTGGTGGTAATGCAAAATGAAACATCCACCCTGGAAAGCCATGAACAGTTTCTCTCAAGGTTAAGCACATCCTTAACACATGACCCAGAAATCTACTCTTTAGTATTTGCTACAAATGAATAAAATGACATTTATACAAATTTGCAATCAATCATTTATAAAAATTATAGATGCTAGAAACTAGAGGCTGGGCATGGTCATTCAAGCCTGTAATCTCAGTATTTTGGGTGGCCAAAGTGAGTGGATTGCCTGAGCCTGTGGTTTTGAGAAAAGTCTGGGCAACTTGGTAAGACTTCATCTCTACAATCAATCAAAAAATTATCTGGGAATAGTAGGGTGCACCTGTAGTTTCCACGATTGAAGTGGAAGGTTCGTCTAATTCCAGCAGCTCAACACTGGGTGGACATGACTGTGTCACTGCACTCTAGCCTTGGCATCAGAGTGAGACTCCAACTCAAAAAAATAAAAAATAAAAACTAGAAACACTACAAAAGTCTATCAAATTTGGAAGGATCCATTACCTAAAAATACTTGATATTGTTAAGCAATGACAATGAAAACCTACTGATGTGCACATTACAGTTGAATTTATAGACATGATGCTGAGTGAGAAATACCAGGCTCTGAACATCAGAAGAACTTCCAGCTTTCTCCCTCCTTGACTCTCTCACAAGTTAGAGGGCCTGCAGGTAGGTCTGTATCTCTATCTCTGTTGTCTCTTCCCAGAGGCACATGATATTTTGATAGTTGCATAGAATGAATAAAGAACAAGTAGGGATATTTAGGGTTCCTTTTTTCTTTGTGATATTTGGAATTTTTATCACTTACAGAATTTATCAATTATTTATGCTGAAAATATTTCAGATAACTCTTCTTGCTCTATTTAACTATACAATTTATCATAGTGAACAATAATCAATCATTTTATTAATAATGTTAATATCAAAACATAATTATTTTATCTAACTATATGTTTGTGAACATTAATTTGTGGAGATGGCTGTAGAGGACTACACATGTATCAATATTCATCAAACGCAAATTTTAAATAAAGCTTACTGCATGACGGCAATACTTTACTAAGTTCATCGCAGAAGAAAAATACCAATAGAGACAAAAAAAAGCAATTAAAAATAAATCAGTAAACATACTTAAAATGTCAGAGACTGCTGAAAACACACCTGCATGAGTTCTAAATTTCTCTATATTTTAAAGAAAATTGGAGAATGTTGCAAAAGCAAAAATGTATTCTCATTACAGAAAAGTAGTTCAGTAAACCAAACTATTTATGCCAAGGTCAGTCTTGGATTAGGTTGAGGAAATTGGTCATGTCCAGGAATGAGATATACAGGTTCAGACAGTGTGCTATCATCATAGTGTGCTCCTGGACACATCATACAATACCTCCAAGCTCTGTGTTTTCCAGTGTTACACTGGAAAATTGAAGTAACGTTGGAAAGCAACATGACATTTATAGTGTACAAATGTATTTACTAACAGACTTCTAGAATTATAGTTGAGTCTTGTTTACCTAAAAGAGAACCTTCAGAAGAGCAAACTAGTTGTGTGTGTATATGTCATAATTAATATTAAATTCTAGTGGATAAGTAAGAACTGGCATGATGTGAGACTTCCTGGGGTCCCCGCACCTGAGAAACTTCCAGAAAGCCATATAAGTATATTATCTCTGGGTCTGAATTAAGATGGACTAGTAACTAAGAAAAATACCAGGAACAATCTCCAGCAAAATCTACAGGAAATTGGTTTCTCCAGACTTAAGACTATATGGAAAAGGAAAATTTACCTGATTTTAGTCCTCCATCACCCAGGTTTCCATTGTCATTCAAATGCATTAAAGTACTTATTAGGGTTAAAATTCAATGCAATATTGGAGATGTTAAATTCAGGTGGGGTGTACAGTAAATTGCTAAAATGTGCTTGAGTACAGGAAACACTTTGTAAAGTTCACAGCCTAGAGGAAGAATCTCACTGAATAACTGAGATTCAATTGTGAGACTATGTAATGCTCACATGCCCCACAGCTACCAATTTACAAAGTAATTAATCTAGATATAAGTTAACTTGTAGCAAGGCACAAACTCTTCTTTAAGAGGAGAACTTGGGAAAATCCAAGGGAAAAGAGGGATAAAATGTCAAAGACACTAGAGCAATTTGAAACCCCGGATATCCACAAGCTCACGATCAAGGTCAACACGCCCTCTCATTGACTGCATATTCATTTCTCCTGGGACATCTGAAGATTTCCCAAGTGAGAACAGGTGGACTCAACATGCATGCGATTCCCAAGTGTCCATTTGTGATTTGCTTTCTTTAGATCTACTTGACAAAGTATGTCACACAATGAAGACTAGAGTAGATTTGGTGGATGCTTCCTATGAGCTCAATCAAAATCAGTGTGTGTGTGTGTGTGTGTGTGTGTGTGTATAATTGGAATGTCAGACCTGGAATGGACTTTGATTGTCTGCCCTTGCAGGTATTCACATAAGCAATATTCAACTGGAAGATCTTACAGAGTTATGAGGCGCCACCAAAGCCCCCAAAGGTTTTAGGGGCAACCCGGATTCCCCAGATTCAGAGCATCTGGCAATCCAGGAAATGGAGTAAGTGAGTGGTTTTAAAGAATTCTTTTCTTGTGTCAACCAGCAGTCCTAGTAAGGACTAGTAAGATTAGTAAGGACAATTCTTCATTTTAGGAGATGATGGGGGAAGCATAGGATGTCACTGAAGGAACACTCTGAACCAGGGCTCAGTCATTGATACTGGACTAGAGACCCTGAGAGAAACATGCTCTGTGAGCCCTGAGGGAATCTTTCTACAGGCTTGCAGAAGAGATGCAAGCGGTGACATGATCCACCCAAAAGACTCCAGTCCTAGAGCAGGTGCGCTTGAGACTGGGGAGGGGTTTCCTTAAAGGACGCAGTTATTTCTTTTTCAATACAGTAATCTAAAGAAGAGTTCAACAAGTTGTTTATGTGGTTTTAAATATTGTGTTCTGATGGGAATAGTTACATCCCTCTAGAAGGCAATAAGTATTCTATTTAAAGGCAGGTTTTTTGGAGTGTAGACATCTTCATAATTAGTATATAAAGGATAAGTGTCATTTTATCCAATCAATGGGTGCTGAATTGTGGTTTTCAATCAGTTCCCAGTAATGAATATTCTGATTCCAAGGCTATGTAATCTTTCCTGAGTTTTGTGTGTGACAGGGGACTGGCAGATTCTAGAATGTGGCAGATGCATAGAACAAGTGAATCTGAAGTCAAGATGCAAAGATGAAAATCAATAGATCTGAAGAGCATGTGTTTAAGACAATTTAATTGCGTGAAATTTTATTCTTTTCCATTGAGAAAACAACCAACGTTTATCCAAAACCTAAATTTCTTGACAAGACTTTGGAGCTTTCATTTCACCAAAGCTACATAGATTTCCTATTGTAATGGAATTGGTAATTCCAATCATGCATCACAGTGCTAGTCTTTAAAGCAGGTTTTTCCTTTGGAAGAGAATCTTGGGAGAGCAGAACACACAGACATGTGCTGAAGGAACTGTCTTAGGAGTGCTCAGATTTTATAACTGCCAATGGGACTTCTGAGAAATTCACATGGTACAAGTGTTAACTCCCTCCAACTCATCACTGGGCTATGCTTCTGTTAATGGGACCTGGATGAGGGTATAGATACTTGCTAGAGTTACAATCTGTAATAGTCCTAGGTGATTCCAGTGGTCTTCGTGCTAATAAAATATATGTCCTAGTGTGGAGTGTGTTCTGAGAGGGGATGTTCTTCAGTACAGGAGCTCAGTGTACACAAAGTTCAGAGAATGACAGTGGTGATATATCCACTAGCAAGATTATGATTTAGATGTCAACATAAGACTGTGACACGGTCCATGTGTCATTTAGCTTCTCTTTCTCAAGTTGGGTAGGTCTTAGACTATTAATTGACTGCCTCATGAATATTCAAATGACCTTATGTCGTCTGAGTTAAATATTGATACATTGGTGCCCTTATGGTATCACCCACAACAAATATCACCTCTAGAGAAGACCCTGTGAGCACCGCTCTTCATCAAGGGCTGGACTTAGAGGAACTTCTTCTTCATGGCAACAACTACAGGTTAGGGGATCACCTGTCCTAAGGTTGAGGAGGGCACCAAGTCCAGTCAAGGGGGATTAAATCCACTTGTGTCTCCTCTCCACAGGTGCCCAATCCCGGGTCCAGTTTTTGAAGTCTGGGCTGAGGTGAGGAAGCCTGGGGCCTCAGTGAAGTTCTCCTGCAAGGCTTCTGGATACATATTCACCAGATACTATATGTACTGGATGCAACAAGCTCCTGGACAAGGCCTAAGTGGATGGGAACAGTTGACCTTGAATATGGTGCCACAAATTATGCTCAGATTTTCAAGGGCATAAATGCTATGATTGATGACACATCTGTGAACACAGCCTACATGGAGCTGAAACGTCTGAGTTTTGAGGACACAGCCAGATATTATCGCGTGAGAGACATAGTTTGAAACTTATGTGCTGAGCATTTCAGAAACCCCGAGGGGGAAGGTAGGTTTTGTGGGCCTGATGCAGTGACAAGAATTATGAAGTTGAATCCTCTTTTAGAATATGGTATTAAACTTTTGAAGTAAAGAAAT
Organism: Carlito syrichta; assembly: GCF_000164805.1. Classification (NCBI taxonomy): domain Eukaryota; kingdom Metazoa; phylum Chordata; class Mammalia; order Primates; family Tarsiidae; genus Carlito; species Carlito syrichta. The sequence goes on along the minus strand of NW_007256243.1, from coordinate 68,236 downwards.
GTGTATATACTATAATTATATGGGAAATTTTGCCTACAACACTTACTCTGCAGCATCATTTAAATTTTCATTCAGAGAGTGAGACAGAAATCCAGTAATAAGGCTGATATGAAAATTCTCTTGAAGATATCAGCGATAACATAAGATTTTGAATCAGTTTTGCAAAAAAAATCTGCTTGAAAAAAAATTTTCAAATATTTTGAAAAAAAATCTGCTTGATCACATTTTTACTCTACCAAAAATATTAAATGGCTTTCATTTTATGAACTTTGCCATCCTATCTGCAATGCATAATACTTATTTTTTCTCCACATTTTGATTCCTAATATGCATCATAATTGTTGTCTACTTTAACCATTTCAATTGGATAACTGTAGTATTTCATTGTTTAAAGGCACATTTTTTATCATGAAAACTTATAATAAACAATCTTTAGCTTTTGATGACGTGTCTGTCATACTGGGAAAATATTTAAGTTAAAATTTATGTTTTAAAATATATATCAGGTAGAGTATGTCTCATATACAATAAAATGATATAATATAAGAAATAATTCATTAAACAAAGAAGGTTGCATTGAATTTCATTAAAATTTAAAACAGGGATGGGTGGGAAGATGGTGGCTGAGGCAGCCAGAGTATGGGAGTCCTGGTGTGAGTGAATGTATGGAAAATTTTGTGTACCTGCTGGTTAGTGAGTGGGTGTGTGTGTGGCTGAATGAGTAAGGGCCACGGAGCCAGCAGCTGTGGTTCTCCTGGTGCAGTGGCCTGTGTTGCAGCTGCTCGACTTTGACCCTTGTGATTTCTGGTATGCAGAAGCTGAATAGCATTTTTTCATCAAAAAACCCCTTCCTGGAATGAAAATCCTGGGAGAGACTGAATAAGTGGCTGCTTGTGAGCAAGTGACCAAGACCCTGCTAGTGCAGCAGCTGTTCGTCCAGCTTCTCTGCTTGATCCCTGGTGTTTCCCAGGTCACAGAAGCCGAGTGCCAATTTTTTCTTATGGACAAAAGTTTTCTTTTGAAGACATGGCATGGAGAGACAACTGCTTCCAGGCTCAATCTCATCACTGCTGCAGGAGAGACTGCTGGCTCCAGGATTTGCTTTTGCACATCAGCACCTAGGCAGACACTGGGGCAGTAGCTGCAGAGGAAGCTCAGGGACAGAGTCTCACTAGAGGGGTTGAGAGAAGTGCTACACCACCATCCTGAAGGTGAGGCAGGAAAGTGCTCTGATTTGCTCACCATGGAGTAATGGACCCAATTACTGCAACTGGTGGAACAACTGCTCAGGGTTGATTGTAACCCAGAGTGGACATCTTGAAAGCAGATATCCTCCCCTGATTCAGCCATGGTACAAAGACCAGAAAAGGTCCAGAGCAGAGAAGAGTGAGCACAGTGAGACAGAATAGCCTACCACACACAGCTTATTTCAAAATAGAACAAATTGAAAGTGAGGATCAGGAAATAATATGGGGCTGAGCAAAACTCAGAAGGGAAAGCCTCTTCCACTGACAGTGAATGCAAGAACAAAAAATAAAAGCAAGAGATATGTCACAGATGATGAAAAAACAAAAGAAGACCAAAAGTAATTTCAAGTGCAACAAAGAGAAATCTCCTGAAAAATCAGACCTTGGAGCCCACAACTGGAAGTCAGGAACAACTAGCCCTCAAAATAAAACTGGATTTAGGGAATGGGTGCAAACAGTGAATAATAGTCAAGAAAGACAAGATGTAACATTGAAAGAACTTGTAACAGTGATTTTGGCAAAATAATTTTCATCCAGGAAATAAATAACAAGATGTCAAGCGTGGAGAGCAGAATGAATCCAGCCAAAAAAAGAATCTTTGAACTTGAGGAACAGAACATGGAATTAAATCAATCTGTAAAAGCATAGAAAGAAACTCAGAAAGAGAAAACAAAGTTTATAAGAGCTGTGTGATTATATCAACAGGCTGAACCTATGACTTATTGGTATCCCAGAAGCAGAAAGTTAAAGGGAGAACAACATGGAGTAAGTGTCTCAAGAGGTATTCCAAGAAAACCTTTCCCATCTCATCAGAGACGTGATCCTTCCAAACAAAAGAGATACAACAAACCACAAAAGACATCAAATGAGAATACCAACACCTAGACAAATAGTAATTCACCTACAAAAGTTAAGTACAAAAGAAAAACTTCTAAAGGCAGCAAGAGAAAGTTAGACTACCTATCAGGGAAAAACAATCAGAATAGCAGAAGAGCTACTGGTGGAAACACTACCAGTAAGAAGGGACAGGAGTCCAATATTCAAAGTCCTCAAAGATAAACAATTTCAGCCAAGAACTTCCTGCCCAGTCAAGCTCAGCTTCATCAGTGATGGAGAGCTAAAATCCTTCCCAAACATTCAATTCCTAAGAGGTTATGCATACTTCCTGAATAGCTCTACAGAAGACACTTAAAAAGGTATTAAGCACAGAAGAAAGAAAAAGAGAATGACCACACATTTCCAAGAGAACAGGGGAGCACAGAATCAACAGACAATACTGCACAGCAAGAAACAAGAAAACACACACACACATTAACCCCAAAGCCAAAAGAAAAATCTTTATAAGAACTTCATGACAGGGATAAACAATCACATTTTAATAATCAGTCTGATATGAATGAACTAAATGCCCCATGGGGGAAAAAAAGCAGAATGATAAACTAGATGAAAAACCATGACTCAATGGTTTGCTGCATCCTGGAAACAAATCTCACAACAAGGGACACACAAAGACTCAAAGCTTCAGGATTAAAAACAAGTTTCCAGGCAAATGGATCACAAATAAGACAGGAGTCATGATCTTAATATCAGACAAAACAATCTTAAGGTATTAGAAATTTTAAAAGACACAAAGGATGCTCCAAAATTATAAAAGTAATATATTTTTCAAAAAGAAAATCCATCCTAAATATATATACACACAACAAAAGATCATCCGTATTTATAAAGCAACTACTAAGTAAACTAAAAAAAAAAAATGATTCCAACAACACTACTAGAGCTGGGGTTTGCATACCCCACTGAAAGCTCTAGATAGATCATTGAGGCAAAAAAATCAGCAAGGAGGTCCACAACCTAAAGTTGACACTCAACCAAATGGATTTGATAGATACCTACAGACTATTCCACTCAACAAACACAGAATGTATATTCTACTCATCAGCACGTGGAAAATACTGAAAGGTTGATAGTTTCTTGGCCATAAATCAAGCATAAACAAATTTTATAAGGTTAAAATATTGCCATGCACCTTTTCAGACCACAGTAGAAAAAAATAAATATCAACGCCAACAAAATTTTTCCAAAGTCCAGGAAGAATGGGCATTAAACAGCATTCTACTGAACAAATACTGGGTCAACACTAAAATCAAATCAGAATTTGATAGATTCCTGGAAACAAGTGAAAATGAAGAAACATCTTAACAAAAGCTCTGGGATGCCATGAAAGCAATTCTAAGAAGGGAATTTGTATCTCTATGAGCACACATCAAGATAATGGAAAGATCACCAGTTAAGAGCCTAACAAATCACCTAAAGGAGCTAGATAGAGAAAACCACCAAAACCCTACTTTTAGCAAAATAATTCAAATTCCAAAATAAGAGCTCAAATACAGTACACAGAAGACAAAAATTTCATAGAAAGCATCGACAAAAATAAAAGCTGATTCTTTGAAAGAATTAACTAGATTGATGGATGCCTAGCCAGAATGACCAAGAAAGAGAGAGAAACAGTCCAAATAAGCACAATCAGAAATGCAAAAGATCAAATTAGAACTGACCCTGAAGAAATACAACTGATTATCAGAGATTACTATGTACACATATATGGAGAGAAAAAAAAAAAAAAAACTTGAGAACATAAATGAAACGGAGAACTATCTGACACCACACAACGTCCTTAGGCTGAAACAAGAAGACACTAAAACACGTAATGGACCAATACCAACCCAGGAAATTTGACAGTATCCTATGAAAACTACCTACAAAAAAAGCCCCGGACAGGATTACTCCAGCAGAATTCTCAAAAATACACGGAGGTGATGATGCTAATCTTACTAAAAGAATTCCAGGCAATTGAGAGATCGAATTCTACCCAAATCATTTTATGAAGCTAAAATCACATTGATCCCCAGACCCGGTAAAGATCCAACCAAAAAAATGATAACTACAGACCAATATCCCTTGTGAACATCAATGCAAAAATCCTCAACAAGATTCTAGCAAACCGGATCCAATAACACATCTCAAAAGTCATCCATCATGGCCAAGTAGGCTTCATCCACAGGATGCAGGGCTGGTTCAACTTTCACAAAACCATAAATGTAATTAAGCACATCAATAGATGCAAAAATATGAAACACAAAATTACATCATTAGATGATGAAAAACTTTTGGATAAAATTCAGCATCCCTTCTGGATAAAAACCCTCAAACACCTTGTTATGCAAGGAAAATGCCTCAAAATAGTAAGTGCCATTTTTGATAACCCCACCGCTAACATTTTGCCTAATATACAGAACCTGGAAACATTTCCCCTGAACACTGGAGCAAGTCAAAAATGACACTCTCACTTCTCATGTTCAACATTTTTTGGAAATCCTTGGTAGGGCTATTAGAAAAGAAAAGGAAATAAGGGGTAAGCAAATAGGAAAAAAAAAGGTCAAGTCATCCCTCATTATCTGTCTAAAACGTGCTTGCACTAATAAAGGCTTTGTCAAAGTCTTTTGGTAAAAAATTAATGTGCAAAAGACAGGTGCATACTTAAACACCAAAACCAAGCTGGCAGAGGACCAAATAAAAAGCACAATCTCCTTAACAATACCAACAATAATAACCACAACAACGAAACACCTCAGCATCTTCCTAATCAGAGAAATGAAAGACCTTTACAATGAGAACTTCAAAACCTTGTTCAAAGAAATCCAAGAAGAGCTCCTTTGGGAGGCTGAGGTGAGTGGATTGCCTGAGCCCACAGGTTCGAGACCCGCCTGGGCAGGCGAGACCTCATCTCTACAATAAATCAAAAAGTAAGCCGGATGTGGTAGTGTACATCTGTAATTCCGGCTACTCGGAAGGCTGAAGTGGAATGATTGCTGGAGCTCAGCAGGTCGAGGCTGCAGTGGCCGGGAGCGTGCCACTACACACCAGTCTGGGCGACAGAGTGAGACTCCAGCTCAAGAAAAAAAAAAAAAAAGAAAGAAATCCAAGAAGAAACAAAGAAAATGGGAAAATATTCCGTGTTCGGGGTTATGAAGAATCAACACTTTTAAGATGTCCATCCTACCAAAGGCAATCTACAGATTCAAAACAATACCCATTAAATTACCAGCAACATTCTTCTCAGACCTGGAAATGACAACACAGAAATTCATAGGGAAACATAAACGAACATGAATAACCAAAACAATCTTCAGCAGATGAAAGATAACAGGAGGTATCACACTTCCAGACTTCAACCATTAATATAAGACTGCTGTAATCAAACAGCCTGGTATTGGTGCAAGAATATGTATATAGGGCAATGCAAAAAATAGAGATTCTCAAAGTAAAATCTCAGTATCTCAATCAACTCATCTTTGACAATGTCTCCAACAGCAAAAAATGAGGAGAGGAAAACCAGTTCTGTAAATGACGCTGGGAAAACTGACTGATCACTAGCAAAATATTAAAACAGGACCCCAACCTATCACCATACACAAAAATTAACTCTAAATGGATCAAACGCATAAATGTAAAAACTTCAAACTATAAGAATTGTAAAAAATGCAGAAGACAACTTAATGAAAATGGAAACTGACAACCAATTTCTTATCAAAACCCTACCCTAAGTGCCCATACTATAAGAAATAAGATAGACAAGTGGAACCAAACCGAATGACAAGTTTCTGAAAAAGCAAAAGAAAACATCAAGAGAACAGGGAGACAGTCTATAGAATGGGAAAAAAAGATTTTCCAACTGTATGTGTGACACAGGACTAAAATCTTTATCTACAAGAAACTCGATTGTGCCAAAAAGAAAAACAAAACAAAACAAAAAAAAAAACAGGCCCATTAAAAAGTGATAAGAGACCCACAACCCTAAGATTGTAGCATAGATTCAAAACATTGTTCACCATATGCTCCTGAGAAGAGACTGTGGAATCAAACTGATTTTCATCACGTGATTTTCATCACGTGGCACCTGGCCCATGCTATCACCTGTTTTAGTGGATCAGCTTGAGCTCTGGTCTAATCAGTGGAGAGAGAATATCAGGGAGAGCTGGAGAGGAGCCCCATGACTGGTGAAGACATGCTGACTGAAATTTTCTCTGTCCCAGGACCAGGCAGAGACCTACATCGCCCTGCCCAGCTCTGCCTAGGTTTGCCCAGCCTCCAACTTGAGACTTAAGGTAATCTCATCCGACTGGGAGAGACAGAAGCCCCTCCCCAATGCTGGATCCAGCACAGACAGGTCAGATATGAGTGGCAGACCTGAAAGATAGCAAGCTGAGTCCAGATCTGATACACCCTCTAAGAAATGTAGGCTTGGGGCATCTGACACAATCTATGAGGTAACCTACCTGCCTGCTCTTAAAGGAGAAGGGAGGGCCTAAAGAACAGAATTGAAAAGATGATGGACTTACAAGAATGACTTCAGAGCAAAATAGGTTCTTTGTTTTTATTTTTTATTTTTTTGTCTGTTTTACTCATATTTGTTTGTTTTTTTGTTTTAGTTTTCTTATTCCTTCTGTTTTTGACAACAATTTCATAATTGCTTTATTTCTATTATTTTATGGATTTTCATTTTTTTATATTCTTTATTCCTGTTTGTATATGACAACACGGCCATTATTGGCAACGTCATCCTTAGTCCATTATGATTATACTCAATCATGACATTCCTCAGAACATTTCCTAGCACAGGAGATGAAACTGTGTCTAGTAAAGGATTTCCCCTAAAAGAGCATTGAGTTTATGAGGACACAACTAGATCCTCATTTCAATATGAACCATAAAGACAAGAGCCCCTTCGATCCCTCTCCCTTAAAAGCACTTCCCACATACAAATCCTCACTTGTGTACTACCCACAAGGAACTGCTACATATTTACTTAGACTAAGCATTCTGCTCTCTCTGGGAAATACTTTCTGATAGTCATGGGCCGCATCCACAAGAACATGAAAGTCTTTGATTCTTACAATTTCTATTGCTAGTTCCCAGATTTGAGAGTCTAAGGGATTCACACATGAAGATTTAGGAGGTTACTGAGGATCTGTCTATCCCAGGTGCAGCTGCTGGAGACAGGACCTGGAGTGGTGAAACCTTTGGAGACCTTCTCACTCCTGTGAGTTATCTCTGGTTGCAATATCAGCAGTCTTTTTCAGTGGAATTGGATCCACCATTTCCAAGGGCAATGGCTACAGTGGATTGGCTGAATTCATCATAGTGAGAGCACCAACTACAATACATACCTCAAGAGTCAAATCACCATGCAGTAAGACATTCCCAATAACATGTCATCCCTGTAGATGAGCTCATTGAACACTGGAGACACAGCCACTAATTGCCGTACAAGAAACACAGTTTGGTGACCTTATGTGAGTCCATACACAAAGCTCCCTGCTGAGAGAAAAGAGGGAGTTGGACTGGGAGTTACCAACTACTTCCAGGGGGTGATCAGGACACACAGAACAGGTGCAAGGAGGGAACAAGTAGGGCCTTGCTTCTCTACTCAATGGTTTTGTCTCCTCACCAACATCTTTCCTGCCTGTAGACCATCTTTTTTTCTTTCTTTTTTTTTGTTCTTTGTTTCTTTCATTCATTCTGTCTTTCTGTCTTTGTTTCTTTCTATCTTTCTTTTCTTCTGTCTTTCTCTCTCCAATTTTTCTTTCCTGTTTTCTCACACCTTTGTGCAATCAAGAAAAAAGAAAGGAAATCCATCTAATTATGGTTTACATGATCTCTGTAACTAGGATTCTCCCTTAACTTGACCCCAAAAGGCCATTTTATTTTCATGACAAACAAAAAAATCTGAGGTTTCTAACAGGACCTGGGTTGAAGTATTCAGTTGAATCATGATTCACTAACAAATCTCATATGCCGAGGTCCTAAATCTGCTATCTTTTAATTTAGGTCAGCCTATGAGGTTTTTTTCTATGGATCATGTATATAAAAATATGAATTGAACTTATCCAAGAACAGGAATATTATCCCACGGGAATAAAAGCCAAGAAAACCCCTGTTGTGAGCTTTATATTAGGTGGAGGAAAGACGGGGAGTTTTTCCAATGTCTTCAGTGTTCTTACCAGAGTCGAACATATGCATAAGAAGAAGACCAGGACACAGTGTTTGAGATTGGAAAAAAAACACGTGAGAAGGAAAAAATAATCTAGACAAAATAATATCTGTCATATAACAGATATTAGAGTGGAACTAATTCAGTTATTATGGGTACCTGTTTGAGACTCTTTGGCATTTTTTGTAAGAAAAGTCTCATAAACTGAGGTGAGGAAGCCTGGGCCTCAGCAAATGTTTTAAGGAAGAACTTGGGGTACTCCTTCAGCAAATACTTTATGGATTGGGTGGTCATGCACTTGGATAAGACCTTGAATTGATTGGAAGCATCTACCCTAACAGAGGTAGTAAAACTATGCACAGAAGATTCAGGGAAGAATCACTATGACCAGGTCCATGAAAACAGACTACATGGAGCTGAGCAGTCTGACCTGAGGAAATGGACATTCATTAGTGTGCGAGAGACACAGTGTGAAGACACATCTGGTAAGTGTTAGAAACCCTGAGGGAGAAGACATTCGTGCTGGGCTGAGGGCATGAAAGGGGATATGAGTTAACAGTTTGTGTAGGAAATGGTGTTTCATAACTGTGAAGAAAGAACAATAGAAACACATACAATCAAATTATATAAGAAACATTCCATTCAACAGTTGACATAAGAAAATTCTCTGACTGTGGAAAAGCAAACACAACCATACAAACATTCTTATAATCACATGATGAAGAGAACTACAAAGACAATAACACATCTCAGAAATCAACCAAGGGTGCAGCCTCGGTGGCACTGTGCCGGGCCCTGCTCAGTGAGCCTGTGCACTCCTGGACCAAGAAAATTAAAATTCTGGAGTTCTGATAAGATGGTGATGGCACAGATTCTCCGAAAGTGATTTCTCATAAAGACTCTTGCTTCTCTCTCCCCACCGCTTGCCCACCCCCAGCCACACCGGTCTGAGGCCTGGAGATCTTCATTCCCATGAACAGCCCGACTATTGCAGCCCCATCACCGTTGCTGCTTCACCCCAGGCCACCCCAAGCCCCCGGCCACATGGAGCTCTCTCCCCGACTACACTGTCTCGCTCGGCCTCAAGCCAACACTGCCTGTGGAGGATTCAGATACCACCTTGTGGAGATCTGGGCTCCCTTGCTGACAACACTGCTCTGACCACCACCATCCATTGCTAGCTAACTCCCAGATGGGGCACCCAGTCCTGTCTCAGGCCGCTACAGCCCATGGAGGTCCTCCATGCACACCCCTCACAGCTGCTGGCTCCATCACTGGCTGAAACACTCTACACATGGCCCAAAGCTGCTGCCAGGGCTCACTCCCGGAGCTCCAGGTCCCTGACCTGTGTGAGGCGGCCAGCCTGATCTGAAGCCACCATCACCCAGGGAGGCCCTAGGCCCCCATCCCTTGGAGATACCAGCTCCATCCCTGACTGAAACACCCTGCATGTGGCCCAAAATCACCACCAGTGCCTGCTCCTCAGAGGTATGGGGGCCCACCCATCAGAGCTCTGCATCACCACCCTGGTCGAGGTGACCAGCTCCATCTCAAGCCGCTATCACCAAGGAAGGCCCTAGGTGCCCGCACCTTGCAGCTTTGGGTCCCCGCCCTGGCTGAGGCACCCAACCTCATCTCAGACGGCCATTGCCCAGGGTGGCCATGGTGACTGCCCCTAAGAACTCCAGATTCCATCTATGCTTGGGCACCCCACAAGACCCAAGTCTGCCACTGTCCATTCAGACCCCCAGTGTCTGTGCCTCGGAGTTCCAGTCTCCTGCATAGGCTGAAGCACCCAGCACCACCTCAAGTTACCACCACAGCAGCAGCCCCTGGCACCCAAACCTGGGCATCTCAAAGCTCCAGGCCCGCATCTGGGTGCCTTGAAGCTCCAGGTAACCACCCTGGCTGAAGTACCCAACCCTGCCTCGAGTCACTGCTCTCCTCAAAGTCCCTATGCACCTGCCCATCAGAGCTACAAACTACCCTCCTGACTGACGTGCCCCACCAGGCCCCAAGCACCCACAGCCCAGGGAGCCCCAAGGCCCCATCGCCATGGGGCTCCAGGCTCCCTTGTTGACTACACTGCCCCACCCCTTAGCCAAACTGACCACTACACTGACAAGCAATGTCCAGCAGTCTCACACTCCCCCTCCCCTGACTCACCCCTGACCACAGCGGGGCCAGAGAACAGCTGGAGCTAGAGTCCAGGCAGAGACCTGCATTGGCCCATGAGCTCCACCCAGCTCTGTGCAACCTACAACCTGGGACCAAAGACCAAAGAAAGAAAAAGAACCCCAAGATGCATATGACACATCAACTAACAGCACCCGGCTGGCTCCAACTCCACAAAACCCCCAGCTGGATCCAGCGGCAGTAGCACCTGGGATCATCTGGAGCCATGTCACCAGGCAGAGACCTGCAGTGGCTCACCCACCCAGCTCTGCCTAACCTCCAACTTGGGAGCCAGTTCTTCATGGTAGTGCAAGGGAACAGTACATCTTAAGGAGGTTGGTCAGCTTGTGTGTCTGTATGATTATATGTGTTAATTTTTTTGTTACTGATGTTGTTTTTTTATTGTTTTCAGTTTTGTTTACTCTTACTCTCATCTGTCATCAGGTCTATTTTCATTTATTAGTGGGTACCTCTGTCTGTTCTCCCTTTTACTCTCCTGTCTCCAGCTTCTGCTTCCCCCTCTCCCTGTACCATTTCTTTCCCTTTTCTTACATCATTTTACTTCCAGGGAGCAAACCAATATCCCCACTTCATGAACAGATTACAAAGCAGTTGGAAGCAGGATCCAGCATATTCATACACCTATCAGTGAATACAGGGAACTGCAGATAAATTTTGAATCACAGCTCCCCCCTCAAATAAATCACAAAGCTGCAAATGTTATAACACTCATCCAAAAGTCCAGACTCAGAATCAAACAAAGCCAGAAGATTCACATAAGGAAGAATAGGAGATTGAGCAAACAGAAGAAAAAAGCCACCCTGCAACTCCTGAAAAACAGAATTAAAGAAAACAGAGGAAGGGAAAAAAGGGGAAAAAATGGAAAGGCAATTCTACACAAATGAAGAAAAATCAAAATAAGAATATAGATTTCACACAGACCCGTGGAAGCCCAGACATTGAGAAAACAGTCTTCGGAATGTAAACAATGAAGAGCCCCCAGAATGACTGGTTACATACTACAAACCCAGATATCAAGACATTAATAGAGAGAATAATAAAAATTGAAGAGAGACAAGAAGAAAATAGAAAGGAGTTGATAACTGAGATAACAGCAGTAAAGAATACTGTGATTGAAATAAATAACAAACTACTAAGCATGGAAAGCAGACTTAGCAAAGCAGACGACAGAATATAGACCAAAATATAGAACTAAACCAAACTGTCAAAAACAGAGAGGATGCTTAAATAGACAGAACAATACCTTCAAAAGATGAACAATTGCTTCAAGAGAATTGTAATTGAGAGTAATTGAACTTTCTGAGCCAAAAAGACAGGCAGAGAGACCACCCTCGAACAAACATTCTATGAAATTATTCAAGAAAATTTCCCTCACCTCATTAATGGTGCAAAAATTCAAATGCAAGAAATGCAGAGAACCCCAGCAAGAAAACAAACGAGAAGGCCAACTTCTATGCACATAATAATCATCCTGAACAAAGTAAGTATAAAAGAAAAAATCCTAAAAGCAGCAAGAGAAAAAGGTCAGACTACCTACCAGCAAAGACCAATCAGAAGGTCATGAGATTTATCTACAGAAACCATTCAGGCTAGGAGAGCTTGGAGTCCAATAGTCAAAGTTCTCAAAGATAAACAATTTCACCCAAGAATAACCTACCGACCCAAACTAAGCTTCATCAGTGTGGGAGAATTAAAATCTTTCCCAGACATCCAGTCCCTAACAATGTATGCTGTCTCCAGACCAACTCTACAAGAAACTATTAAGAATGTATTAAGCATAGGAGAAAAGGGAAAAAGAACAACAATGTTCTTCACAAGAGTGCAGGAAAAAGGTTGAAGACACACATTAACCAACTCAAAAAACAAATAAAAACAATAAACAAAAAGTAAACAACAATTCTATAAGGATATCATGACAAAAATAAACCCTCACATTTCAATAATTAGCCTGAAAGTGAATGAACTAAATGCACCACTAAAAAGACACAGAACAGCAAAATGGATAAAGTATCATGAGGCAAGATATATTGCCTCCAAGAGACTCATCTCACCAGAAAGGACTCACAGACTCTACGTAAGAGGATGAGAAACAAATTTTCATGCGAATGAAACACAAAAGAAAGGTGGAGTTGCAATCTTGATCTCAGAAAAAATACACCTTAAGCTATCAAAAATGATAAAAGATGAAGAAGGTCACTATAAAATGATAAAAGGCTCAATCCATCAACAAGAAATATCCATTCTAAACATATATGACCTAATTTAATAGGAGCACCAATGTTCATACACCAGCGTCTAGGCAAACTTAGAAAAGAGATTGACTCTAACTCTATCATGGGGGGTGACTGTAATACCACACTCACAACCTTAGATAGATCATCAAGACAAAGAAGCAAGGACTCCCAGAACCTCAAAGAGACTCTTGAACAAATGGACTTAATTAATACTTACAGAACACTCTACCCAAACGCAACAGAATATACATTCGACTCACCACCACATGAAACGTGCTCCAAGATTGACCACAACGTTGGTCGTAGATCAAACATAAACAAATTTCATAGGATTGAAATCTTGCCATTCACCTTTTCAGAACACAGTGAAATAAAAATAAATATCAATACCAACAAAATTTCCCCAAAGCCCACGAAGCCATGGTCATCAAACAGCATGATGCTGAACAACGCCTGGCCATTACTGAAATTAAAGAAATTGAAAGATTACTGGAAACAAAGGAAAATGAGGAAACATCTCAACAACCTCTGGGAGACCATGAAATCAATTTTTAGAGGAAAATTTATATCTCTATAAGCACACATCAAGAAAATGGAAACATCACAAGTAGAGAGCCAAACAAACCACCCAAGGGAGCTGGAAAGAGAAGATACCAAAATCCCAACTTTAAGAGAAGAGTCCAAATCACAAAAATAAGAGCCCAAACATGTGACATCGAAGAAAAAAATCATAAACATCATCAAAAAAAAAAAAGCTGGTTCTTTGAAAAATTTAACAACATTGATGGTCCATAGCCACAATGACCAAGAAAAACAGAGGAAAAAGTCCAAATACACACAATTAGTAATACAAAACATCAAATCTCAAAATAATAAAAGGCATATATGACAAACTCACAGCCAGGATCATATTGGACTAGAAAAATATGCAAACATTCTACTAAGAACCAGAGCAAGGAAAGGATTCCCCCTTCCACCCATACTGTTCAACATGTGACTGAACGTCCTTGAAGAGAAATAGTACAAGGGAAGAAATAACAGACATGCACAAAATAAGTATGATTTCTATATATCAATAATGATCAAGATGGTAACAAATCAAGAATTCAATTACATTAAAAATACTCACAGGGCCTCAATCAGCATGCGACTGTGCAGCAAGAACATCTAAGAAACCCTAACAACTACAGCCAAGAAAGATTCCTCCTGTGTGAGCTGGGAGAATGCATACATAGATTGGTCATGGCTGCCACTACCTGGAGAAGTCATAACTTAGTGTTTTCTGCATGGAGCATGCAGGTAGATCCTGAAACTGATTGTGGGAGTCATTCACACCCAAGTTAGGGGGAAAAAGCAGAGGGAAGCTCCCTCCTCCAGACAGCATACAGAACAGGATGGCGGAGCTGGTGGTCAGTGGCACTGCAGAAAAGTGCAGGAAAGAAATGGAACCTGAACATTCAGAAGCAACCACAAGAGAGAACACAAGGCTCAAAATTTTTATTTTTTGAATTTTATTGTATTTATCTGTTTATTTATGTTTAACTATTTGATCCTCTGTTCCCATTTTATTTTTTCCTTTGTTTTCCTTGTTCAATTTTGGGTAAGGGTGAGAGTCTGTGTTCACTTTTCATGCATTTTTTCTCTATGTTTCTCCCTTTTTTCACTTTTTCCTTTCCATTTTCTTCTGTTTCTCTTATTGTAAAACATGTCTTTCATTTTCCCTGATCTTTTTCTCACTGATACTTTATTTTTGAACTCAGTGTGTACACGTATGTCTTCATTGCATGCACACATTTTGAGTTGGGGGAAAGTAGGTCTGAAGTAGTCAAATACCAAGCACTGAACCCTGTGATCTGCAAGTAGCTTCTGAATCATAGCTCCTCAAGTACACATTATTCAACCCTCAAAACTGAAAAGAGACAGCACCACTCCCCACTCTCAGCACTATTTTAGAATATAATATTTGGAGTTTCCAATCAGGAAGGATAGCAGACTGAGAAAATAACAGAAGTTAGAGCTACTTCCTCATTTACTGAATGATGGAATTAAAGAAAAAGAAAAGTGATCTGTCAAAAATGAAGAAAAAATAGTGGAAAAATAGAGATAATGCACACAGTCCCAAAGTGAAAATGTCTATAAAACAGACCTCAGGGTACAAACAATGGAAATCATTCAAAATTTCCAGAACACAACAGAGATTATAAAGTGAATGGAAAGACTGAAAAAGGCACAAGTAATATAAGCAACAATGAAACAAAGTATTAGAGAGATTTTATTGCTACAAACTCCATTCAATAAATTAATAACAAGTTGAAAATCACAGAAAGAATTAAGTAAGCAGGGAAAAGAATGTCAGAACCTGAAGACCAAAATATAGTATTCAGTCAATTGTTGAAAATATACCAATAAAACTCAAAATGAAATAACCATAGCCTTAAAGAGATGTGCACATACATAAAGAGATCAGACACACACTGATTTGTATATCTGAAGCTGATAGGGAAACAGAAAACACATTGGAACAAGTATTCCATGAGTTTATCCATGAAAACACTCCTCATCTCACAAGACACATGACCAACTAAACAAAAGAGACTCAGAGAACCCCTGCAAAGCATCACATGAGAAGATCAAACCCTGGGCACGTAGTAATTCCCTTACACAAAGTAGGTATAAAAGAAAAAATCTTAAAGGTAGCAAGAGAGTAAGGTACCCTATCCTCTACCAGGGAAGATCAGTTAGAATAACACTAGACTTATCTGCTGAAACACTGCGAGCTAGAAGTGACTGGAGGCAAAATTTCAAAATTCTCAAAAAACAAAGAAACAAAAAATATCCAGTCATGAATTTCTGACACAGCTAAGCTAAACTCCATCGGCAATGGAGAATTAAAATCCTTCCCAAATATCCAATCCCTGGGAGTATGCTGCCTCTAAATCAGCTCTACTGAAGACTTTCAAGAAGGCATAAAGCACAGAAGGTAAAAACAAATCATAACAAAATAAAACGTGACTATGCACTTCATAAGAGTGCATCCAAACGTGGAGGAAGCAGCCCACAAGATACACCTACACAACTGAAAAGCACACACGCATACTAATACAAAGTTAAAAGAAAATAAAACAAGAGGTTTGTGACAGCGATAACTCTCCCATTTCAATAATCAGCCTGAACAGAATGGACTACATGCACCACTTAAAGATATAGAAAGGAAAATAGGATAAAAGAGCATGACCCAGAAACATGCTGCCTTTTTGGAAACATATTTCACTACAAAAGACATCCAGCCTCAAAGTTAAAGGATTGAAAATGAGCTTTCAGATAAATACTAAACAAAAAAAGGCAGGAGTTGTGATTCCAATAACTGAAAATACTACCTTCAGACTATCAAAAATTTAAAAAGTTACAAAAGGACACTACATAATGACAAAAGTTGCAATTCATCAGCAAGATATATCCATCCTTAACATTTATCCAACCAACATAGGGGCAACAGAAATTATAAAGCAACCACTAAAAAACTAAACACACAATTGTACTTGAAAATTAAAAACCCCAGTAGCAACCTAGACAGATCATTATGAAAAAAATTAGTAAGAACATATGAAACCTCAATTTGATTCTTGGCAAAATAGATCTAATTGATATCTGCAGACTGCTTCACCCTACAGTCACAGAATATACAATCTACTCGTTAACACATGGAACTTAGTCCAAGATTGACCACATTCTAACCCATAAATCAAATGTATACAAATTCCATAAAATAAAAACAATACTATGCCTCTTCTCAAACCACAATGGAATAATAAATATTGTCATTAAAAAGATCATTCCGATACACACAACGAAGATGGACAAAAAAACAACATACTGCTGAACAACCAGTGGGTCAACAGGAAAATAAACACAGAAATTCAAAGATTCCAGGAAACTAACACAAATAAAGACATATCTTACCAGAATATCTGGAATGCAGTACTAAGAGGGTGATTTGGAACTCTACAAACACACGTTAAGAAAATAGAAAGATTATAAGTAAACAGCCTAACATCATAGATAAGGATGCTGGTAAGCGAGACCACTAACACCTTAACAGTAGCAGAAGAATCCAGATCACCAAAATGCAGAGCCAACCAGAGAATATAGAAAGCATATATATCATTGGAAAAAGCAACAAAGCAAAAAGGTAATTCATTAAAAGAATAAATTAGATTTATGGTTGCTAAGCCAGATTGACCAAGAAAAAGCCCAAAGAAACACAATGAAAAATACAAGCCGGGCTCGGTGGCTCAGCCTGTAATCCCGCGCCTTTGGGAGGCTGAGGTGAGTGAATTGCCTGAGCCCGCGGGTTCGAGACCCGCCTGGGTAGCGAGACCTCATCTCTACAATAAATCAAAAAAATCAGCTGGGCGTGGTGGCGCATGCCTGTAATTCCGGCTACGCGGAAGGCTGAGGTGGAAGGATCGCCGGAGCCCAGCAGGCCGAGGCTGCGGTGGCCGGGAGCGGCCACTGCACTCCAGTCTGGGCGACAGAGTGAGACTCCAACTCAAAAAAAAAGAAAAATACAAAAGCTGAAGTCATAACTGACCATAAAGAAATTCAAAATAATATCAGAGTTTATTTGCATGCTTCTTTTTAAATTTTTTATTTGAAAATTGTGGGGTACAATTCAGGGTAAGGTATACAAATATTCATTGTGCAGATACTCTTGCTGATGATATGTTGTCCCCATTCCCCAGGCAGATTCCCACTATTGCCAATCCCACCTCCCCACCCCCCAACACCCCTGCAGCTTCCACTGCTGTGAAAGCTTCTCTGATAGTACTGTGATAGTTATTGAAGGTCCACATATGAGTGAGAACATGTGATACTCAGTTCTTTGTTTTTGTGAAAGATCACTCAGTATTATAGACACTAAGATCAGCCAGGTTGCTGTGAAGTTTCTGATTTTGTTCTGCTTTATGGATGCGTAAAACTCCATTGTGTATATGTACCACATTTTTTAATCCAGTCTTTTATTTTGATGTGTAGCTTGATTGTTTGATGTTCTTGCTATTGTGAAGAATGCTACAATAAATATACGTGTGCAGGTCTCTTTTCTACAGAGTGATTTTAGTTGTTCCAGGTACATTCACAGTACAGGGATTGCAGGGTCATATGGAGGGTCGATATGTAGAACTTTTAGGAATCGCCACACTGTTTTCCAAAGACGTTTTACTAGTTTACACTCTCAGCACCAGTGTAGAAATGATGCTTTTTTGACTCATCCTCTCCAACATCTGCTATTTTTAAATTTATTGATAATGACCATTCTGACTGGAGTTTGGTGGTGTCTCAGTGTAGTTTTAATTTGCATCTGCTTGATGACTAGTGAGGCTGAAATTTTTTTAATATATCTGAGGACTGCTCAAATGTCTTCATTTAAGAAGTGTTTGTTCGCAACTTTTCCCCACATTGCAATGGGGCTGTTTTTTTTTTTTCTTTACAACACGTTTGAGTTCCTTGTGGATACTATATAGCACACCTTTGTCAGACATAGAGTAGGCAAATATTTTTTCCTTGTCTATAAGTTGTCTATCTGCTCTCTTGATGGTTTTTTGGCCAGTAGAAGAAGTTTCTCAGTTTGATGAGGTCCCATATGTATATCTTATCGCTTATGGCATGGGCACTTAGGGTTTTGATGAGGAATTGGTTGACAGATCCAATTTTCATAAGAATGTCTCCTGCAGTTTTTATGGTTCTTATGAAACCCAAATAAAAAGCACAATTTCATTCACAGTAGCAACATTAAAATGAAATTCCTTGGCATCTTCCTAACCATAGATGTGAAAAATAAAACAACAACTTTACAATGAAAACTACAATACATTGTTCAAAATAATGACAAATGACACAAACATGGGAAAAAATATTCCATGCCCATGCATTGGAAGAATCAACAATGTTAAGATGTCCATTTTTCCTAATTCAATACACAGATTTAATGCAATGCTTAACAAATTACCAGCAGGATTCCTCTCAAACCTAGAAACAACAAGACAGGAATTCATATGGAAAAATAAACAACCAGTAATAGCAAAACAATCCTCAGCTAAACACAAAGCAGGAGGTATCACACTCCCAGACTTTAAACTTCAGTATAAAGCTACAATAATAATAAGAGTCTGGTATTGATACAAGCACATGCATATAGAACAATGGAATAGAATTGAGATTTCAGAAGCAAAACCTCAATTTCTCAACCAACACATGTTTGAAAAGGCCTCCACCACCAACCCCTGGGGAGAGGAGATTCTATTCAGTAAATGGTGTGGGGAAAACTGGCTGACCACATGCAGAAGATTGAAACAGGACTCCTACCTATCCCCATACACAAAAGTCAACTTTAAATGGATCAGAGAACTATTGTGCACACTTCTATGGAAAGAAAATATTAAGCCTAAATGAAATGGAAAGCTTTCTGAAATCACACAAATTTCCAAGGCAGAAATAAGAAGAAATCAAAAGCCTCAATAGACCAATATCAAACAAGAAAATTAACTTTGTCATTAGGAAGCTACCCTCAAAACAAAAACCCTTTGCAGTATCCCAAAAGAATTCTACATCCTACAAATCACCCAAAGAGGAGTTGACACCAATTTTATCAAAAGTTTTCATAGCAATAAAGAAAGGTGAATTAATTTTATGAAGCTAACCTATCACTGATACCCAAAACTGTCCAGAACCAACAAGGAAGTTGAACAACAGGCCAATCTCTTTGATGAACATAGATGCAAAAATTCTCAACAAGACGAAATCAATACAGATTCAAAAATACATCTCAAAAATCATTCTCCATGACCACATAGGCTTCATTCTGAGGATGAAGGGCTGTTTCAATGTCCACAAGAACATTAATGTAATTTGACCCATCAACAGTTGTAGAAACAAGAACCACATGATTTTATAATTACTTGCAGAAAAAACTTTCAACAATATTTAGCATTCCTTCTTGATAAAAACACATTAACACCTAGGCACAGAAAGAAAACTCTTCAAAAAAGTATGAGTTATCTATGATAAACCCACAGCCAACATATTGCTCAATGGACAGAAGTTGCAAGTATTTCTCCTGAAAATGGGAAAAAGGTAAGTGTTGGCCCCCACCCTGTCATAGCTGTTCAACAAAGTATGAAAAGCCCTACTTAGAGCAATTAGGCAAGAGAAAAAATCAGGCATATCCCAAAAGGAAAAGAGAAAGTTATGCTATGCATCTTTACAGGCAATATGGTCTATATCTTGAAAACTCAAGGGTATATGTCCAAAACCTACTTGAACTGATAAACAACGTTGGAATTGTCTCAGGACACAAATTCAATGTGCAAAATACATTCATATATGTAAACACCAACAATAATCAGGCAGAGAACCAGATAAATAGCACAATACTATTCATAACAGCCACAAAAAAAGAAAAGACACATCTTGTCATTTTCCTAAGCCCAGATGTGAAAGATCTTTACAATGAAAATTATAAAACACTGCTCAAAAAAAGTCAAAGAAGACACAACCTGCGGGGGTCCATCCCCTGCCAAGGGTGTGAGGTTTCCTGAAGGAGAGATAGATAGGTGAAAGATGAAAATATTATACTCGGACACCTGCTTCCTGAACAGATGACATTTAATGTTGGCTAATGGAAAGCTTTTATACCATTTGTAAAGGGACAAGACAAAGAAAATTCCTTCACGTACATATCCTCTAAAAGTTACCACCATCTAGTGGTCATAGCAACAAACAAACCAAGAACCCCATAAACATTCAGAAAATGAGTCTTATTCATAAAGCCAACATTGATAGTTTTATTCCAAAGTCCTGAATTACAGTCCTTGAAATGTCTCAAGAAAGTTTCCAAGTGTACATTTCTTCATGTAGCAGTAGTTTTCCTTCTGGGGCTTCTATGACCTTCAAAGCTTCGTAATTGCCTTTCTTGTCCAGGTATCTTCATTACTTTTCTCTTTTTCTGCAGTGTTTATTTCTAAAGAGAACTCAAAAGAAGCCTTTAGTGATGTTTCCCAGGCCCCCAAGTTGCTTTCTGTATTTAGTTAATTACATAAAAGTATCTAATTATAATATTATGAATTCAGTGAAAACCCACTCTATAAACGTTTACTTGAAATTTTAACTATAGAATTAAGTAAAAACTTTAACGATTAATCTTCATCCTAAATCTGTGAAAACAGTGTTATAAATCACCTATGTAACTCCTAGATAAGTGTTAGAACTTTTAATGAACTTACTATAAACTTGTACTTCTAAAAAACCTTATATCTAAACACTAAACTGCATATTCCTAAATCAAATAAAGAGTGAATATACTTATATTATTTTTCACGCAAGCAATATCTAGTAACTTATAACCAAGTGAAAGAAAGCATTATTGATGTGTTTTAGAGTTTAACCCTTGCATATATTAGAAAAAGCCAAATGGCATAGTGGGAAATGGAAAAATAAACCATGATATTCTAAGGGTAGCTGTGAGTACTTCGCATAAACATGCCATTTTCTTCTTCCACGACTGCACAGAATTCTTCAATGGAACCAAAAGCAAAGGTGGAAGACAGAAGGGCCTCAACTTCCTGGGTTCACCCTTCGACCCAGGGTCTTCGGCCTACCAGGAACCTGTCAATCAGGTGGGCCACCAAGGCTGGCTCCCAACAACAAACAAATGGAAAATTTTTCCATGGTTTTTGATTGGAAGAATCAATATTGTTAATTTGTCCATTCTACTCAAGGAAATCTACAGATTCAACAAAACATCCATCAGATGCCAACATCATTTTTCTCAGAACTGGAAGCAGCAGTACAGAAATTGGACACACAAAAGAATACCAGTAGCTAAAACAATATTCATTGAAAGAAGCAAAGCAGTAGGTATCAGAAATTCAGACATTGAAATTACTATAAGACTACAATAATCAAAATGGCCTGGCACTGGTGCAAGTATAGACATTTAGACCAATGGAGCAGGATAGTGATTCCAGAAGCAAAATCTTCATCTCTCAACAAACTCATCTTTGACAAAGGAATCAATAACCACTGAGGAGAAGATAACTTATTTAGGAAATTCTTCTGGGAAAGCAGGCTGACTGCATGCAGGAGAATGAAACAACACCAAGATTCACAAAAACACACTCCAAATTGATCAGACCTAAACATAAAACAACAAACTATAGGAATCTTAGAAAATATAGGAGACGTCATTCTGCACATTGGAACATACAACCAATTCCAGATCATAAACGCAAAAGCATATGACATAACGTGGAAGACAGACAAATAGTACCTCATCATACTGAAAATCTTTTGCAGTGCCAGGGAAACCATGAAGTGAACAAGACAAAAAGGGGGAAAATTGTTAACTATGTAGCTGACCAAGCCTAAAATCTAGGATCTACAAGAAACTCAAACGAGGCTAAAGGACAAGAACAACAACAACAACAGACCCAAATTAAAAAGTGGACATGAATAGACATGACTAAACTTTTCTCAAAATAAGACATACAGCCAACAGACACATGAAAAAATATGCAACCTCAATATACACCAGATGAATGAAAATCAAAACTACATTGAGATACCATCTAGCTCCAGTAAGGATGGCCATCTTTAATAAAATAAAACACAACAGATTCTGGCTAGGGTGTATAGAAATGGAATTACTCTTGTTCTTAGAAGGAGCACAATACATTGGTGGACAAGGTTCCTCTCAGAAATTGGGTCTTATTTATATCCAAAAAATTCATATACCTTAAAATAAGGTTTTAGCAAAAAGGATTGATGCTCCTTTCATGAAAATGTTATGTGTGGAGCATTTATCTAACCCAATATGTCAGTAAGAACTGCATTAAAAAAATTCTATGGGTTTCAGATAGCTTAACAGGAGATGGAGAACAGGGAAGTTTTATTAATTAAATGCATTCAAATTATGGAGACACACTCATCACAGGAGTTAACAAACAGAGGACAAAGTCCAGAGAATGCTGAGTCTGCTTGATTCCTGCTTAATATTTCCTTCTTTCACCACAAATTACATGTTTATGCAGCATGACTGTGTTTCTAATTTAATTTTTAACATTTTTAATTAAACAGATGTAATAACTGTATCATTATGTATCCATTCTGATCAACTGTTCATTGCAACCTTTTTCTTTCTACTTGGCATGCCCCATAGGTTTATATTGAGTACAGGACGTTTTGGGTTTGTTGTTGGTGTATTGTTTTGGTTTATGTGACTTTTTCCTATGTGTGAATGCATCCTAACTTTGCTGTGAAGGTTTGTGCAAATCTATTCAGGCCTGAATTTGAAATTCATTGCAATGGCTGCATATATTGCACCTTCTCCTAGGTCTGATCAAAAGAGTATTCACATTCCTCCTGTGATACTCTACTTTTAGTTTACTTTTGGCATTGTGCTTTCCCCTTGTGGTAGCTCTCCCAGGAGCATTCCTATTTTATACTTGACAGTTTTTAATGTGGTGAAAGGAGATGGACTGAAGACGATTCTCACTGAGTCAAATTCAGAACCTGGTGTCATGACCCATGTTCTCACCATCACCAGATATGAGGGAGATAAAAAATTTACATTAATCTGACATAGTTTTTCTTTGTTTGTTTTGTTTTTTTGAGTTGGAGTTTCACTCTGTCACCCAGACAGGAATGCAGTGGTCACTCCCAGCCACTGCAGCATTGACTTGCTGGGTTTTGGTGATCCTTCTAACTCAGCATTCCAAATATCTGGAAATATAAGCGTGCTACTATGCCCGGCTATTTTTTTTTTTATTTTAGAGAAGAGGTCTTGTCAATTTGCCCAGACAGGTCTCGAACCCACAGGCCCAGGTAATCCACTCGGCCTCCCAAAGGTCTGGAATTACAGGATGAGCCACCAAGCCCGACTTTGCTTAGTTTTTAGTTGTACATTTGGATAGATGATGGAGCTGCCATTTATGTACCCCAACCTGATGAAAATTATTAGTTTCACTACACATCAGTCTGCTCCAGAATCTTCTCCTAGTACTGTCTTCAAACTCTCGTATGAAGTCAA
Source organism: Carlito syrichta (assembly GCF_000164805.1). Lineage (NCBI taxonomy): Eukaryota > Metazoa > Chordata > Mammalia > Primates > Tarsiidae > Carlito > Carlito syrichta. Next base: position 44,422 of record NW_007256243.1, on the reverse strand, counting down.
GTTGTGTCTGAAATCCTGCCATGTTGGATTAGCCATACTTCCCCTTCTCTATATCTGATCACTCTCAATATCAGATTGGGTTCCTCATCACCCACCATGCCCAGCGTGATGTCTTATGTCCCCTCCCAACTTAAACAAGACCTCAGTTATGTTGATTCAACCAGTGTTCACCTGACATCTGATGTGTCCCTTTAGTAATTTCCCATTAGCAGACATCCTTCCTGATTTTGCTCACAAATCCCCAATTTCTCACTGTACATGTGGAGTTTCATTCAATCTCTCTTACCCACTGCAAAACTTCACTGATAGGCCATATTTTGCAGAAGAAAACTGAGTCCCACCTGTCCCATTCACCAGATAGCAAACATTGTCATAACCTGCCAATAGGTTCACAACCCTTTCAGGACACCCACCCTCAGTAAGTGCTCAAAATTGTAAAGATAGAGCACAACTCCTGACATTCAGCCCTGTTTCATAGTTGAGCAAACTCAGAGTTCTGGTTCTAGGAAGGACAAAGGATAGAGCAAATATCAAGAGTGACTACTTCTACATTTTTGGCTGAATAGGAGAATCATGGAGAAATATAACAGAATTGCTACAAATAAAGAGAATACAATGAAAAACTGCTGGTAGTCCATCAGAATCCACCAGTCAGTGCTGGAAAGAACAGCTACTGGGACACAAACAAAGACAATCTCCCAGAATGACACTACCCAAAAGATTCTTAAGTAAATTAGAGATTCATTAGATAGAAGGAATAAAAATCAAGAAAAACAAGGGATAAAAGTAAATGAAAATGAAAGGAATGCAAGGAATCTAGACAGACTGAAAAAAAATCATACTTAGGAATAACAGAAATAAATAACTTCATCCAAGAAATATATGATAAACTAATAAGTGTGAGAAACACAATTTACAAAGCAGAAGAAAGAATCTCAGAACTAGAAGACAAAACATGGCGTTAATCCAATCTGTTAAAATATAGAAAAAAAACGTAATGAGAAAGAGAAATTTCACCAATAAACCAGACCAAGTTCTAATTGGAATATCTGAAATAGATAGAGAAATGGAAAACACCTTGCAGCAAATATTCCATGATCATTCAAGAAAACTACCCTCATCTGGCCAGAGAGATGAATAAGCAAACACAAGAGATCCAGAGACACCTGCAAGACATCTGAGAAGAAAACCAACCCCCAGACATATAATAATTTGCATGCACAAAGTAGGTATAGTAGAAAAGAACTCTAAAGGTAAAAAGAGAAATGGTCAGACTACCTATCTAAGGAGACCAATCAGAATTACTGTAGACTTCTCTGCAGAGACACTACAGGTCAGAAGGAATTGGATCCCACTTTTATATGCTTTCAAAGATAAATAATTGGAACCAAGATTTTCCTACTCAGCCAAACTCAGCTTCATCAACAATGAAGAACTAAAATCCTTCCCAAACAGCCAATCCCTAAGAGACTATGACACTTTGAGACCAAGATATACAGGAGATTCTTAGAAGGTGCTGTGCACAGAAGAAAGAATACACAAAAGAAAGACCATATGCTTCAAAAGTCAGAAACACAAAAGCAGCAGAGCACAGAGGAAACCTGTAGAAATGAAAATACACACAGACACACACTCACACACACACACACACACGCACGATATAAAATATAATATATATATGTATATATATATTAGTTTATAAGCTAAAAGAAAACAAAACAGCATACTAAGAACATTATGTCAGGGAAAAATTCTCAGTTTTCAAAATCTACCTGAATGTGAACGGATTAATTGCATCACTGAAAAGACACATAGTGGCAAGTTGGATAAAAACCATCACCCAGTCTTTTGTTGCATCCAGGAAATTCATGTCAACACAGAGTACAAGAGAGACTCAAAGATAAAGGATGAAAAACAAAATTTCAGGCAGACACATTAGAAATGGTAGGAGTTGTGATCTTAATATCACCTTTACGCAATCAAATATATAAAAAGATAAAGAAGGACACTACAAATTGAAAAAAGGTTTAACCCTTTAGCAAGAAATATACATCTTAACATATATGCACCCAACACAGGAACACCAGCTTTTATGAAAACAGCTACTAAGTAAACTAAAAAAACATATTGACCCTAACACTATCATAGCTTGTAATTTAAATACACCACTAACAGCCCTAGACAGATCATCAAAAAAATGTTTAGCAAAGAGATTCCGAACCTCTGCTTGATGCTACAGCAGATTGACTTAGTAGATACTACAGAACACTCCACCCAACATCCACAGAATACACATTCTACTTAACTCCACATGGATTGTACCCAGGATTGACCATATCCTCAGTCAATATTAAAGAATACACAAATTTCACAAGATTGAAACACTGCCATGCACCCTGTCAGACCACAACAGAATAAAAAATATCAATCAACATCAACAAATTTCCCCCAAATCCCACAAAGACATGAACACCAGATACCATGATGCTGAACAACTCTTAGGTCAATACAGAAATCTAAACAAAAATTAAAAGATTCCTGGAAAAAATTAAAAAAAACAAGAAACATCTTACCAAAACCTCTGGGATGCCATGAAAACAGTACTATGAAGGGAATTCTTATTTCTACAAACACATGTCAAGAAAAAAAAACGAGAACAAACTAAGGAACTAACAAGTTACCTAAGGGAGTTGGAAACACAAGACTACCGAACTGTAACTTCAGCAGAAAAGTCTATATCACAAAAGACAAAGCTCAAATATGAGACATAGCAGACAAAAATGTCATAGGTAAAAACCAGTGTTACAAAGAGCTTTATATTTGAAGAGATAAAAAAGAATGATGGAAACCAAGCCAGAATGACCAAGAAAAGGAGAAAAAATCCCTATAAACACAATTGGAATTTCAAAAGATCAAGGCAAAACTGATCCCAAAGAAATGCAACTGTTTTGTTTTTCTTTTTTAAGAAAACGATATACAATTAAAACCATGAACCAGAAGGAATTCCAGCAGAATTTAACAAAAACATACAAGGAGGAGTTGACACCAATCCTACAAAAAGTATCTCACGCAATTTCAAAATCAGAACTCTCCCTGATTATTTTATGAAACTAACATCACACTGATACCCAAATAGGGGAAAAAATCCAACAAAGAAAGAGAACAATAGGTCAGTATTTCTAATGAACATAGATGCTAACATTCTCAAAAATATTCTGGCAAACTAGATCCAACAATGCATCTCAAAAATCATCCACCATGACGAAGTACGCTGCACTCTTTGGAACAGGACTCTTTTAATATCTGCAAGACCATAAATGTAATTAAATACATCAACAAATATAAAAACAAAACTTCATGATTATATTATTAAATGTGGAATAAATGCTCAATTTCTCAACCAAATAATGTTCAGGCAATCTTCTAACAACAAGTATTGGGGGGAGGAGGACGTATTCAGTAAATGGTGCTGGGAACACTGGATGAACACATGCAGAAGAAAGAACGAGGAACCCTGGTTGTCTCCTTACACATAAATCAACTCCAAATGAATCAAAGTTCTAAGTGTAAAATCCGAAATTTAAAGAATATTTGAAAATGTAGGAGAAATTCAGACAGAGATGGGAATAGGCAAGCAATTCCTGGTCAAAACCAAAAGAACTTGTCATAAGAGATAAGATAGACAAATAGGACTTTATCAACTAAAAAGTTTCCACAAAGTAAAAGAGAGCTAGGAGAAGGCCACAGAATAGGAAAAAAAAAATATTTGTCAACTACATATCTGACAGAAGCCTGTCAACCAAGATCTACAAGGAACTCAAACATGCTGAAAGGAAAATAACAAGTAATCCCAATAAAAAGTGGGCAAAATACAAGAATAAGAAATTCTCCTAAGAGGACATATGAGCAGCCAACAGACACTTGAAGAGATGCTCTGTTTCACTAATCAGCAGAACAATGCAAATCAAATCCATATCGGGATACCACCTAACTCCAGTAAGAATGGCTGTCATTAATAAAAGAAAACAACAGATGCTAGTGAGGATCCAAAGAAAAGGGAATGCTTCTACAATGCTGGTGGGAAAGGAAACGAATTTGAAGTCTATGGAAAACAGTGTGGTGATCCCTAAATGAAGTAGAAATGAACCTTGCACGTGATCCAGCATCTCCATTCTGGGAATATACCCAGAGAAATTTAAATAACTCTATAAAAAGATATCTGCATAGACATTTTTATAGTAGCACTATTTACAATCAAGAAAGCCTAGATCCAACTGTACTACCAATTAAAACTGGATTTGATTTTTTTTAAGAGTACTAGAAATATAGGATGGATTACACAGCCATAAAAAAGAACAAAATTATGGAGTTTGCAGTAACTTGGATGATTTTAGAGACGATAATATCGCATGATATATCATAAAAGCAAAGAACTACTTACCACACTTTCTCACTCATAAGCTGACCCTGAACATTTCCCATAGTACTGTAAGAAAGGGTTTAGAAGTAGCCAGAATCTTCCAGGAAAGGGGAGGCACATAATGTTAATAAAGGTACCTGATTTCAAGCAAGGAAAGCTGGGGACCAAAGGAGGGTCAAATTTTACCTGTACAATGACCACTTGTATGCCAAAAAATTAAAAAGGAAAGATTAATTGCAAGCTCATTTTGTCAGGGGGAGTGTCATAACAGGGCAAGGATGCAAAAATATATTAATAAAAATACATAAATATAAAAATATGTAAACATTGCATAAATACATAAAACAGGCAGATATCCCTGATTAACATAGGTACAACAAAACTTCCTACCCTCTTCAATATATCTTTTATGTTTTCAGTGCTGATCTCAGTGCTGTAAAATTTCTCTGGTTGTGGGACTTCCGTAATGGTATTTTTGCTCATGTGTAGGTGTAGCTTCTGGTTTTTACAAGGTGACAGAGACTGGGACCTCCTTTTAAACAATTGTATCAATGTTGCTCTCAAGCAGAATGTTACATTCAGTCCTCTGGAAGTTAACGTGGGACCTTTATCTCAAAAGGCAACCTGGTCCTAAATAAACAGTGTTTATGAAGTCCCACAAGCTGCATATTATCCTGAAAATAAAACAACAACAATGCCCTCCAAAAATCCGTATGCAGATGTTTATGACAGCTTTACTCATTGTAGGGTGCAAGAAGTGACCAGAGAGGTGGCTCCCAAAATGGCACCGAGCATGGTGAGGACACACCAGACAACAAAGGCCCTAGGTTCCAGGTTCTGTGAGCACAATTCCCCACACGCACGAATTTCTAACCTGCAAGCCTCCAATCCTTAGCCAACTTTGTTATGCGTCCAACAGGACTGTAACAAGGCATCAGCCCCACACTACTCCCATGCAGCTCCTCTAATAGGAACATAGAACAGCCCTTTCCGGCCCCTGTCAGGCTTATAAATACAGCCTTCTCCCCTCAACTCTCTCTCTCTCTTTTTCTTTTTTCCTCTGTTACAGATCCTCCCTGTAACAGCACCTTTAATAAATCTCTTTGTCCTGACTGGGTGTGGAGTCATTACTGGCATAGAAATTCTTTTATTAGTGCCGTGACTCAGATTGGGTGCTGTCCCGCCCTTGTGCAGGTCTATCCCTGTAGGCAGGATCCCTGACACAGCGCTGGTGGCCACTCCAGCCCTCCCGGACCTTCCCCACCGTTTTGAACACGTGACATGCATCCACCAGCGACCATTGGATAGGTGAGTTCCCCAGACACGGAAGTCTGAAACTTGCCCAGGATCCCCAAGCGGAATTGGCCGTTGATCGTCCAGCAGCCCCTCCGGCCCCAGGGCGAGGGAGAATGCACCCCGCCTCGGCCTTCACGGCCACAATGGACCCTAAAGTCTTCTTCTTCTCTTTCATCTCTTAAACTTTAAAACTGCCACATCTGCTGGGCTGCAGCGGGCCCCAGGGGTCCCACATCTGCTAACCCACAGTGGCTCCCATAAAGCTCTCTCTCTCTCTCTCTCCCCCCTCCCTAAGGAATCCCATGGCTGTCGGGCTGCAGTGGACTCCAGGGGTCCCACGTCTGCTGGCCCACAGTGGATTCTTAAGGACTCATATATCTGTCGGGTAACAGAGAGCCTCGGAGGCTCCATGTTTGTTGCCCCACAGTAAGCCCTATTTGACTTGCAGGAATCTCAAACACGATCCCAACCGCTGCCCGGTAAAGTGCTTTCGGTCTGGTTCAAAAATCCTTGACCTCCTCGGTTCTCCAGGAGTACCCTGGTCGTGCCAAAACCCTGTGATGACAGGCTTTGTCACAGCCACACTTCTCGGACAGCCGACTCTTTGGAGCATGCCCTTGTTTAGTCTACCTGTCTGATCATGGGAGGCTCATCATCCTTGCCGGCCAATTCCCGTCTTAAATGCCTCTTAAACAATCTCACTACACTTTCTCTTTCCCCTGATATCAAACCTAAATGCCTAATTCATTTCTGCACCCAAGACTGGCCAACATACCCCTTAGACAACCAAAATCAGTGGCCCCACCAGGGGTCCCTCAATCCTGATATTATTCGGGACTTATATAATTTATGTGAGCATTCAAAACAGTGGGTAGAGATTTCCTATGTTCAGTCCTTTTACCTCCTCCGTGAACATCCCTGCCTCTGCCTCAATTGCAATCCCTTTAATCTCTACCCTCCACTCATGCTAGCATCTGCCGCCTCTTCTACAACTTCTACTTCTCTGACTGTTCTACACACACTTCAGTCTCCCCTCCAAAACTCCCCTCCCCCCACTGCAGATACCGTAAGTCCCAGCTCTGCTACCTCCGCCTCCATCTCAGATTTCGACCCTGCAGACGAGCCCCCGTCCCCACAAGCTGCCTCAACAGGCT